>NC_069380.1:152221785-152521785 GCF_027475565.1 Acinonyx jubatus | reverse complement strand
CAGCACAGAGCCCCACACGGGTCTTGATCCCATGACCCTTGGATCAAGACCTGAGCCAAAATCAAGAGCTGGATGCACAACCAACTGTGCCACCCAGGCTCCGCGAGTTTGCCAATATTTTTTAAGTTTATTTATTTTGAGAGAGGGGGACAGGCAGTGTGAGAGAAATAATCCCAACCAGACTTCACACCATCTGTGTAGAGCCCAATACAGGGCTTGAACCCATCAACCGTGAGATCATGATCTGAGCTGAAGTCAAGTGTCAGATGCTCAACCAACTGAGCCACACAGGTGCCCCTCCCTCCCTTTTTTGGTACTGCTTGAAAGTCAGGGTCTCAGTCTCTTTTGTGCAACAGTATGCCCTCAATACCTATTACATCAACAGGAGATTGATAAACCCTCTCTACAAAACATATTCACTGAATGACAAAAGAACTGTGATTCAGGAAAATGCAAGCAGTCTGTGAGGTATATAAAGTGAAGCTATGTTCTCAATAAACAGCAGGCAGAGGTACAGAAAAGGAGTTTTAAGTTGTCAGAACCCTTATTCTTAAATAAAAAGCACAGTTAACTTACAAAAGTCATTGACTTATAAGGGGCTTGCTTTCAATTGTCCTCTCTTCTTTTTGATAGATTGTGAATCTGTGCTTGTGAAGTCATGCTTGTCTGTGGGAATATAAATTGTATGCATGACTATTTGATTATTGGCCAGTGATGCATCCTGTATCAATTTGCAGGGACATATATTTAAGACGAAATAAACTGTTTTTACTCTTTAATTGCTATTTTCTTGTCTTTTGACTCTACAGACAGGATTCTGTGATGGATTAACCTGTATGAAATCAGCATTGGCCCCTGGTTATGGATGTTTTTTGCAGCACCTGCACCTTAATACCACCTCAAAAGAAGGGTCAGTGGAGAAAGTTCTCTAGAAAACTCAAATAAAATAGATTTGTATCCTCAATCCTCCTTTTTTAACTGTTGCTTTAATGACTTCCTATCTTATGCACACAGGCAGGTCATTCATTAAGTGAAGCTGTTACTTCATAACTTGAAAATTAAAGGGCCAAAAACATTTATGGAAGATGTTTTTGTGCTCAGTTAACGTAAGTAACAAGGTACACCAGCATGAAGGTGAGTTAATTTCCTTGTCTGACCCCCCACATTTTGGCCACTAGCAAACTGAGGTCATAAATGAGCTAAACAACAGCCAGAATTCCAATTAAGGACATCTAAATGTGATCTCACATATAGGTCTGCAATATAATGGTAATTTATTTACAGATAATCTAAATAATTACATTGTATCTCCTCTTAGGGAAACAGTATTTAAAAGGGATGTATGATTAGCCTAAAGCAGCATTTCCCAAAGTGCAAATGTTAATAGGTATGAGTGGTGTGTGGAGTTCAAAGCCAAAAATAATCTGCTTCTTTAAATTTACTATAGCATGTTGTTTCTCAACTTCAGCACTATTGACTAAAATATCATCTCCACAGAGAAGCCATCTCTCAACACCCCATGTAAAATAGACCCTCCTTGTTCACTCCTCTGTCCCTTTACTCTGTTCTTTTTCCTTCTTCACTGTACTTATCACTACCCGTCATTATATTATGGCCATCTTTCGAATTGTATTTTTTGTCTCCGTCATTAAAATATAGTCAACTTTAGACAATGATTTTAATCACAGCTATATCCCAAAGCCAAGACTTGTACTCATAGAATAGATCCTCAATATATATTTCAGAAAAAATAAATTTTATGTAAGCTAGATCCATGCCTATACAGAACAAAAAAGACATTCTATATGTGGTAATGGTTTTATTGTTACAAAATAGGAGCAGCCTTGAAAATTCAATTATTCTACTCTCTACCACTGAAAAGAATGATTCAAGATCAATTACGCTCAAATTCAGATCGACATTTTTGTTAGGCAACCTCAGGCATAAAGTTTAAAAGGTTATTAAAGAATTAAAAATTCAGTTACTTAGCAAATATTTTATAACCAGTTCTTTATGCAGAGCTCCACACCAAATTACAAGTTTGAATGGAAACAATTTTAGGTGTACTTTACAGGGGCCATTTTGTAATAACCAAGATAGAGTCCCCAGATACAGATTTTCCAGACTAAAAACAGCACAGAAAGGTTCTATAGTATCAACCCCCCATTAGTACATATCAAGGGGTAGTTTATGGGGAGATTTTAAGACCTATTACTTTTCTCTTGGCTAATTTCCATATGGAAGTGGACTAATTTTCCATGTAGACAGATATCCTGATCTAGGAATTGCCAATCATAAAGGTTCTTCTATGCCACTCCCCCTTATTAAATAAATTTTGTATCTATTTACAAAAGAGAGCAATTTTCTGCTTCATCTTTACTGCAGAGAACTGCCCATGATGGAAGAAATCTTGGGACACCTTCAAGGGGAAAATGTTAGGTGAAAAAATTAAATTATTTCAGTAATTCAGTATTACATATTTTTCTGCCCTGTTGGCTTCTAATTATTACTTTCAACTAAAGTGAAGGAGGACCTGGTAGAGTTCGTCACATACAGGTCATCTAATTCTTGGTACAGAATCACTGCGAGAAACTTTATATAATTTTGTAGAAATTTAAAAAATTCAGTCACAGTGCTATAAAAGCAAACTTACCAATGACACAAACATTTTGTAAGGAAAGGTACTCCATCTATATTTAGAAAAATAATAAAATTATTGGTGAATCATGCTCATTATCATAAAACAAGCATGGACAAATGTATGAAATAATAAAATAGCCTTTTCCATTTCCTAATACATACATTTACATTAAAATTTTTCTATTTATAATAATCAAAAATACTGTTAATATAAATGTTGTAATTAACTACATGATAGCAATAATTGTCATAACTAAATCAGGAAAAAGAAAATTAACTCTTCAGCCCTCAAAGAGAAAAGAATTATTAATAGAATTAATAGATGTAGTTCTATTAATATTAACAGGAAGAATAATATGGGTGTTTATATTTTTCTGATAAGTATGTTAAAGTGATAATAAAGCTTCAAGTACAAAACACACATATATTATAGAATGAAATTTTGTGGTAAGAGTGAAATGAAAATACAAGTTATAGGAGAACTAAGAACAATATATTTCTGACTATTAATGAAGTGTTTTCTTCACGTTTTTAAATAGATGATGTGAGAATCAAATTGCTATAATATTTATATTCAAAAGAGTACATTTAAAGAATGGATGCAGCATCTTTTATATGTCAACTTAAAATTTTCTAACTTAATATGTTATTTTTAAATTCCTTAGGGGATGTGAGCAAATAGCTTCAAAAATACAGGGTAAAATTGTATTTTGAAGCTATGGTTCTGATCTCCATTGATAAACATCTAAAGAAACTCCCTACAACACTCAGTATTACATTTACTCTAGAAATATTGTTGACGTGCTTCACTACATCATAGAAAATACAACTCTATTAGGGTTTTTTTCAAAGTATCAAAAATTGTTAGATATATTCTGAAATACTAAATATACACAAAATGTATACATTTTAAAGCCATTTATCCTTTTCTGGAAGTGAGAGAAAATTGATCAAATACTTAGGTATAATGCAAGATTAAAATACAAATATTTTTAAATGTTAGTGCAAACTCTCCATTCCAGTATGATGGCAGCAAGATGGTAGGTTAGGAAGCCTCAGATCCTCCTTTCTCCCATGGAAACACTGACTCAACAACAATACATAAAACATTTTTTTTGTATGTTTGTTTAACAAATCGAGGAACTAGTTACGAGAGTCCTGAATCCAAGTTAACATGAAGCAGGCTCCACTGAAACCAGGGTGCATCATCTCACCCTAATTCTTCCCCCAGCATAGTACCACACAATCAAGCAGAAACTTCTAGATACTGACTTCTTCTTGGGTAAAGAAAACGAGGATTGGACCATATATATGTGTATGTTATGGATGGTTCAACATATGAAAATTAACCCATGTGACATATCACACTAATAAAAGATGTGAATTATATCATCATGGGGTGCGTGGGTGGCTTAGTTGGTTAAGTGTCCAACTCTTGGTTTCAGCTCAGGTCATGATCTTATGGTTCATGAGTTTCAGCCCTGCATTGGGCTCTCCACTGATAGTGTGGAGCCTGCTTGGGATTCTCACCCTCTCTGCCTCTCTCTGCCCCTTGCTCTCTTGCTCTCTCTTTCTCTCCCAAATAAATGTATTTTTTAATTAAAAAAATAAATTACATCATCATCTCAACAGACAAAGGAAAAGACCTGAACAAGTGACAGCAACAAGAGTGCTTCATGCAAAAAAGTCTCAAAAGAACTGGGAACAGAAGGGAAGTACATGTGCAAACATAATCAACAGTAAAGAACTGTAGGATTTTCCTACAGATAAGAAACAAGGCAAGGATGCCCAATCCTGCAACTTGTATTGAACACAGTACTGGAAGTTCTATCCAGAGAAATTAGACAATAAAAAAAAATAAAAGAAGCATCCAAATTAGAAAGGAAAAATCAAATTTATGTCTATTTGCTAAGACATGATTTTATATATAGAAAACACTAAAGCTCCCCTCATACACTCATAAACTGTTAGAATTAATAAATACATTGAGTGAAGTTGAAAGATATTAAATCCACATACAAAAATCAGTTGTGTTTCTATACACTAACAATATATATGTGAGAGAGAAATTAAGCAAACAATCCCATTAGCAAGAGCATGATAATAAATAAAACAATGAGTAACCTAAGCAAGAAGGTGAAACACTTGTACAATAAACACTACATAATACTGAATGAAATAAAAGAGGACACAAATGAATGGAAAGATATCCCATATTCATGGATTGGATGAAGCATGGTTGTTAAAACATTCATCCTACCCAGTTATATACGTATTTAATGCATTATCTATCAAAATTCCAATGCGTTTTTAGAGAAATAGAAAAAAAATCTTAAATTTATATGGAACCAAAAGGACCTGGAACAGCCAAAATAATCTTGAAAAAGAATAACAAAGCTGGAGGCTTCTACTTGTTAATTTTAAAGTCTACTACAAAGCTATAGTAACCAAAACAGTATGACACTGACTGAAGACTTCCAGACTGATGAAACAGAATAGAGAGCCCAGAAAGAAACTCATGCATATATACTCAGTTGATCTTTGACAAGAGGGCCAACAAAACACAAAAGGAATAGTCTCTTCAACAAATGCTGCTAGGAAGGGCACCTGGGGTGACTCAGTCATTAAGAATCTATCTTCAGCTCAGGTCATGATCTCATGGGTTCATGAGTCCCACTTCGGGTGAGCTGGAACCCAAATTTGGGTGAGCTCAAGCTATAGCTGAACATGAGAACAGCTTCGGGTAAAAAACAAAACAAAACAAAACAAACAAAAAAACATGGGCTCCACTTTGGGTGATCCCCACATCTCTCTCTCTGTCTCTCTCTGTCTCCCTCTCCCATCTTCCCTCTCTCTCTCTCTCTCTGCCCCTCCTGGGATTCTCTCTGCCCCTTGCTCACTTGTGCTAGCTTTCTCAAAAAACAAAAAACTAAAAAAACAAAAACAAACAAACAAACAAAAAAACTAAACAAAACAGAACAAAAATGGTGGTGGAAAAATGGCTATCGGCTTGAAACAAAAAAAGGAAAGAAGAAAGAAAGAAAGAAAGAAAGAAAGAAAGAAAGAAAGAAAGAAAGAAAGAAAGAAAGAAAGAAAGAAAGAAAGATTGTACTGTCATCTTAACCCTATACACAAAAATCAACTCCAAAGAGATTTAACACTCAAATGCAAGACTCAAAATTATAAAGCTCAGAGAAAAAAATAGAAGAAAGCAATGACATTGACATTGCTTGTGGTAATGATTTCCTGGACAGGACAAAAAAGCAACCCCTTAACCACTAACCATCAGAGAAATGCAAATTAAAACCATAATGAGATATTACTTCACAGTTGTTAGGGTAGCCATTATAATAAATGAAAACAAAACAAAACAAAAATAAAACAACAAATGTTAAGAATGTGGAGAAATTGGAATCCTTCATGCACTGCTGGTGGAAATGTAAAATGTTGCAGTGGCTATAGAAAACAGTGTGGAGGCACTTCAAAAACAATTAAAATAAAACTACCATAATCTCCCTTCTGGATGTTAATCCAAAAGACTTGAAATCAGAATCTTGAAGAAATATATTCCCATGTTTATTCCAGATTTACTCACCCAGCCAGAAGGTAGAAACAAACTAAATGTCAATTGATTAATGAATGAATGAATAAGGGAAATATGTGGTATATATTATCTATAATAGAATATTTTTCAGCTATATAAAAAAGTAAGTCCTATAACATACTATGGCGTGAATGAACCTAAAAGACATTACGTTAAATTAAATAATCCAGTCACAGAAGAACAAATAGTGCATAATTCCACTTACAGGAGATATAAGTACTTTAGGTACTCAAATTTATCAAAGTAGCAGGAAGGAGAATGGCAGTTTCCTGTTGGAGTTGGTGGTGGTGGGAGTTGTTTAAGTAGCATAAAGATTTAGTCATGCAAGATGAAAAGTTCTAGACCTGCTCTATAACACTGTGCTTATAGCTGATACTGTATTATACACTTAAAAATTTAAGAGGATAGAGCTCATGTTGTATGTTTCTGAGCACAGTTATTAAAAAAAAAAATCTGTCCAATCTTTCCTAGCACACTGAAGAATATTAAATTCAAAGGGGAAATATCCCATTGCAAAAGGTGCTTTATACACTTTCTTCATAATTATTATAGTGTGAAGGTTAAAGTCACAAAGAACATGAGGTAGAATTTAGGATTTTCTGGGCTATCTGCTAACACTTCAGGCCACTAAAATAACTTCATACATTGAGAACTTAGTATTAAAGATTTTCTGTAATAACCCGTTGACAACTCCTTCTCACTCATGCTCCTTCCACATTGGCTATTTTTCAGCTCATCAAGGTGCCAACTTCTGCTTCGGGATGGGTGCATGTGATCCCTTTGCCTGGGAAGCTCTTATCCCTAGATCCTGTCTTCTACTCCTCCATGTGTCTGGTATCAGGATTAGTGTGATAGATAAGAAAAGACTGTCTAGACTATCTACTTTGCATTGTCTTCCTTGTTATTATATTTTATTTCACTTTCTTGTTTTATTTATTAATAATTTATAGTTATTAATGTGTCAATTGCTATTACCTCAATCAGGTAATAAGGATCAGAAATAGGTTCTTTTTTACTGTTTTTTTTTCCCTTTTCATCATCTCTGAACTTTCAGCATGTGAAATAAAGCAGTACTTCTCAAACTTCAATGTGTGTATGTTTTTCCCAGGGTTCTTTCTTCCCAGATTTATTAAGATACCATTGATGAATGGTTTGCATCTTCCTTCCTTCCTTCCTTCCTTCCTTCCTTCCTTCCTTCCTTCCTTCCTTCCTTCCCTCCCTCCCTCTTTCTTTTTTGTGAGAACTAAGTTCTATTTTCTTAACAAATTTCAATTATACAGTGTGATATAATCAGCTATAGTCACCATGTTATACTTAGACTCACAGGCTTTATTCATTCAATAGCTGAAAGAAACTGGGTTCCTTGTTATAATGTACATTCTTTTTCAGTAAGTTTAGGGTGAGGTCCCAAATTATGTATTACTCACAAGCTCCAAACAGATGCTTGCTGGTCTGTTGGTGTAAGGACCACAAATTGAGTAGCAAGAATCTAGTGGATTGAAATGATGAAATAGGGGCACCTGGGTGGCTCAGTCGGTTGAGCATCCGACTTCAGCTCAGGTCACAATCTCGCGGTCCGTGAGTTCGAGCCCCGAGTGGGGCTCTGGGCTGATGGCTCAGAGCCTGGAGCCTGCTTCCCATTCTGTGTCTCCCTCCTCTCTGCCCTGCCCCCGTTCATGCTCTCTGGCTCAAAAATAAATAAACGTTAAAAAAATTAAAAAAAAAAAGAAATGATCAAATAAATACATATTGACTGGATTAGTCAGTGAATAAATTAAAAAAAAGAAATATTACAAACAATTCTAACTTCAAGAATATAATCAAGAAAGTTGATGGTTTTAACTATCATGACATTTACTAATTGTTCATTAGTAACAAAATCATGGCCAAGATTGTTTTTCAATTAATAGCTTGGTTACTATGTAGCCCCCAGGCAGCAATATTGCTAAAGTCAACAAATGATTCAGCAGAAGTTATTTTTATAGTGCCTTGAATTGAAGAACAATTTAGAGCACTGTATACTATTTGTATTCTTCACTTAAATGAGAACATACCATTGCCTGATAGAAATTTTGGCAACAATTAAAGTTTAATTTAAAAATTCTAAAGGGTTAATCATTTATTTAGTTTCACAATGAAATGGTTTGTCAAAATGAAGATTGCCTATTTTAACTTAATAAAAGCTGCTTGGTCAATAAATGATTAAGTGCCTATTATGTGCCAGAAATGTTAGTAGTTAAAAATTTATGGATTAATAGAGCAGAGTTTGTAACTTTTATAAGATTTCACAGTCAAAAGAAGGGAGGCATAAAATAATGCAATTACAACCTTTTATAGCAGTATGAATAAGGCACCCTGGGAACCAAAGGGAAAGAATTTACCTAAGTCTAGAGAGGTCAGGAACTTTGTGAGAAAAATTACATTTAACTTGAGTTTTTAGGAATGACTCAGAGTTATTTTTAAGATTGACAGTTAAGAATGACTCAGAGTTCTTAAAAATGACTAGACAAGGTTATACAAATACCATGACACAGAAGGAAAAAAAAATGTATTGAAACATAAAACGAGGCCATAAAGACTAAGGTAAAAAGTCTGGGTACTGCAGGAGTGGAGTTACTGAAAAGGATGGTAAGGTTCAAATCAGAGAAATTTCTTTGATTCACATAAATTGTTTTGGGCCTTATCTTGCAAGTTAGCAGTTTTCAACATGTGTTTCCCTGCCATACGTAGGGCAGATGATATTTACATATATGACTCAATGACATGCACAGAGCCAAGATTAGTGAAATTCCTTCCATTCCATATATGTTGGTGCTTTACCATGCAATACAGAAAATCACACTAAAAAAAGAAAGAAAGAAAGAAAATGTAGGGTTATCATGGTTTTTATTCTCCCTAAAGTGATTTAGTGAGGTAAATCATTCAAAAATGATACACCTCTACAAGAAAAATCTCAAATAAACAACCTAACTTTACAGCTAAAGGAGCTAGAAAAAGAACAAACGAAACCGTAAAGGAGTAAAAAGAAAGAATTAATAAATATTAGAGCAGAAATAAATGATAGAAAAACTAAAAAAATAATAATGGAAAAAAATCCATGAAACCAGGAGATGGTTCTTTGAAAAGATCAACTATATTGATAAACCTCTAGCCGGACTCAGGGAGGGAGAGAGTGAAAGAGCTAGAGAGAGGGAGAGAGTGCTCTCAATCAAAATCACTAATGAAAGAAGTGAAACAACCAACACCACAGAAACAAACAAATGTAAGAGAATATTTCGAAAAATGATCTGCCAACAAATTGGACAACCTGAAAGAAATGGACAAATTCCTAGAAACATATAACCTACCACAACTGAAGCAGGAAGAAATAAAATATTTGAACAGACCAATTACCAGCAATGAAATTGAATCAGTCATCAGAAAACTCTCAAAAAACAAAAGTCGAGGACCAGACAGCTACATTAGGTGAATTCTACCAAACATTAAATAAGAATTAATACTCATTCTTCTCAAATAATTCCAAAAAATAGAAGAGGAAGGAAAACTTTCAAATTCATTCTATGAGGAGCGCATTACCCTAATACTCAAACCAGATAAGAATGCTACACAAAATACAGAACTATAAGCAAATATCTCTGATGAACAAAGATACAAAAATCCTCAGCAAAGTACTAGCAAATAAAGTCTAACGTTAAAAAAAAAAAAAAGATCATTCACCACAATCAAGTGGGATTCATTCCCAGGATACAAGGGTGGTTTAATATCTGTAAATTAATCAACATGATAACTAAAATCCTTAAGACAAAGTATATAAAAACATATAATCATTATAGATGAAGGAAAGAAAAAACACTCAACAAAGTAGGTTTAGAGGGAACATACCTCAACATAATAAAGGCCACATATGAAAAACCCACAGGGAACATCATACTTAATGGGGAAAAAAGAACATTTCCCCTAAAGTCAGGAGTAAGATAAGGATGTCCACTCTCTCAACTTTTTAAAGAATGTTTTACTTATTTATTTTGAGAGAGAGAGAGAGAGAGAGAGAGAGAGAGAGAAGGGAAGGGAAGGGAAGGGAAGGGAAGGGAAGGGAAGGGAAGGGAAGGGAAGGGAAGGGAAGGGAAGGGAAGGAGAGAAAATCCCAAGGAGATTCCATACTGTCAGTGGGCTCTATCTCACAAACCATGAGATCATGACCTGAGCTAAAATCAAGAGTCAGAAGCTTGACTGACTGAGCCACCCAGGTACCCCTCACAATTTTATTCAACATAGTACTGGAAGTCCTAGCCACAGAAATCAGACAATAGCAACAACAAAAAGAAAGGCATTCAAACTGGTAAAGAAGTAAAACTTTCACTATCTGCAGATGATATGATTCTATATATAGAAAACCCTAAAGACTCCACCAAAAAATTATTAGAACTAATAAATGAATTCAGTAAAGGCACAGATTATAAAAATCAATAAACAGAAATTTGTGGCATTTCTATAGATTAATAATGAAGCAGCAGAAAGAGAATTAGGAAAACAGTACCACTTACAATTGTAACAAAAAATAATAAAATACCCAGGAATAAACTTAACCAAAAAGGTAAAAGACCTATACTCTGAATACGATAAAATATTGATAAAGGAAACTGAATATGACACAAAGAAATAAACATTTCATGCTCATTGACTGGAAGAACAAATATTGTCAAAATGTCTTTACTGCCCAAAGCAATCTACAGATTTAATGCAATCCCTATCAAAATATCAAGAGCATTTTTCACAGAACTAGAACAAACAATCCTAAAATTTGTATGGAACCACAAAAGACCCTGACTGGCCAAAGCAATCCTATAAAAGAAAAATAGAACTGGAGGTATCACAATTGCAGACCTGAAGTTATATTACAAAGCTATAGTAATCAAAACAGTATGGTTATGCACAAAAATAGACATATACATCAATGGAACAGAAAATTCAGAAATAAACCCAAATTATTTGGCCCATTAATCTTTGACAAAAGAGGCAAACATATGTAATGGGAAGTCTCTTCAACAAATGGTGTTGGGAAAACTGTACAGCAACATGGAAAAGAATGAAAATGGACCACTTTTTCTCACAATACACACACAATACTCAAAATGAAATAAGGACCTATGTGTCAGACCATTTCTGACAGATTAAATTAAATTAAATTAAAAAATAAAAAGCTTCAAAATGAAAAGCTTTAGCACAGTGAAAGAAACAGTCAACAAAACTAAAAGGCAACCTACTGAATGAGAAAAGATAGTTGGAAATGACATATCCAATAAAGGTTGGTATCCAATACATATACAAAACTAATACAATTCAACACCCACACAACCAATAACTCAATTAAAAAAAAATGGGAAAAACGTTAAGGAGGGGGCTTGAAAATGGCAGTGTAGGAGGACGCTGGGCTCACCGCATCCTTCAGATCAATTAGATTCCACCCACACTTGCCTAAATAACCCACAAACCACCAGAAGACTAGCAGAATGGATTCTCCAGACCCAAGTGTAGACCACAGGCCCATGGAAGAGGGTAGGAAAGGCAGAGAGGTGGTGTGCGCTATACGCTGGCGGGAGGGAGCTGGGGTGGAGGGGCAGCCTGCAGGCAAAGCAGAGTCCCCGAGTCTGGCTTACCAAAGCAGAGGGGCCGAATGGGGTGTGTTCGGATAGTGAGTGAGACTTAACATTTGGAAGGTTATAAGCTAACAGCTCTGCTCAGAGAGCGGGAGGGCTGGAGGACAACGGGAGGGAGAGTTGTTGAGCCCCAGACAACAGAACGGACCTTGGTGGGGAACAAAGGCGCTCGCCAGTGCCATCTCCGTCATCTGTCCCCCAGCCAGTTTGCTTGCACCTAGCAAACACCCAAGGCTGTGCTTCTGTGGATCCATCCTTCTGGTGGGTCTGACTCCCTCCCGGTGCCACAGGGTCCCTCCCAAAGTGGATCTCCGAAGGAAAAGCGAGATGAGCCTGCCCCTCCCGCCCCTGTGCACCTTGCGGATCCACCCCAGCTAATACACCAGATCCCCAGCACCACAAGCCTGGCAGTGTGCAAGTAGCCCATTCAAGCCATGCCACACCACAGTGAATCCCACTCTTAGGAAAGGGGAAGAGAAGGTACACAGCAGTCTGACTGTGGCCCCAGTGGTGGGCTGGGGCTGACATCAGGTCTGACTGCGGCCCTCCCCATCAATGCAAGTTATTCAAGACAGCACAGGGGAAGTGCCCTGCAGTTCCCCACCACTCCAGGGACTATCCAAAATGACGAAATGGAAGAATTCCCCTCAAAAGAATCTCCAGGAAATAACGACAGCTAACGAACTGATCAAAAAGGATTTAAACAATGTAACAGAAAGTGAATTTAGAATAATAGTCACAAAATTAATCGCTGGGCTTGAAAACAGTATAAAGGACAGCAGAGAATCTATTGCTACAGAGATCAAGGGACTAAGAAACAGCAGAGGAGCTAAAAAAGGCTATTAATGAGCTGCAAAATAAAATGGAGACAACCACAGCTTGGATTGAAGAGACAGAGGAGAGAATAGGTGAACTAGAAGATAAAGTTATGGGAAAAGAAAAAGCTGAGAAAAAGAGAGATAAAAAAATCCAGGAGTATGAGGGGAAAATTAGAGCAATAAGTGATGCACTAAAGAGAAATAATCTACGCATAATTGGTATTCCAGAGGAGAAAGAGAGAGGGAAAGGTGCTGAAGGTGTACTTGAAGAAATAATAGCTGAGAACTTCCCTGATCTGGTGAAGAAAAAAGGCATTGAAATCCAAGAGGCACAGAGAACTCCCTTCAGACGTAACTTGAATCGATTTTCTGCACGACATATCATAGTGAAACTGGCAAATTAAAAGGATAAAGAGATAATTCTGAAAGCAGCTAGGGATAAACATGCTCTAACATATAAAGGGAGATGGATAAGACTAGTGACGGATTTCTCTACTGAAACTTGGCAGGCCAGAAAGGAATGGCAGGAAATCTTCAATGTGATGAACAGAAAAAATATGCAGCCGAGAATCCTCTATCCAGCAAATCTGTTATTTAGAAAGAAGGAGAGATAAAGGTCTTCCCAAACAAACAAAAACTGAAGGAATTCATTACCACTAAACCAGCCCCAGGAGATCCTAAGGGGAATCCTGTGACACAAAGTACCAGAGACATAGCTACAATCATGAAACCTACAGACATCACAATGACTCTAAACCCATATCTCTCTATAATAACACTGAATGTAAATGGACTAAATGCGCCAACCAAAATACATAAGGTATGAATGGATAAAAAAACAAGACCCATCTATTTGCTGTCTACAAGAGACTCATTTTAGACCTGAGGACACCTTCAGATTGAGAGTGAGGGGATGGAGAACTATTTATCATGCTATTGGAAGCCAAAAGAAAGCTGGAGTAGTCATACTTATATCAGACAAACTAGACTTTAAGTTAAAGGCTGTAACAAGAGATAAAGAAGGGCATTATATAATAATTACAGGGTCTACCCATCAAGAAGAACTAACAATTATAAATGTCTATGCACCGAATACAGGAGCCCGCAAATATATAAAACAATTACTCACAAACATAAGCAACCTTATTGACAAGAATCTGGTAATTGCAGGGGACTTTTAACACCCCACTTACAGAAATGGATAGATCATCCAGACACACGGTCAATAAAGAAACAAGGGCCCTGAATGATACATTGGATCAGATGGACTTGACAGATATATTTAGAACTCTGCATCCCAAAGCAACAGAATATACTTTCTTCTCGAGTGCACATGGAACATTCTCCAAGATAGATCACATAATGAGTTGCAAAACAGTGCTTCATAAGTATACAAGAATTGAGATCATACCATGCATACTTTCAGATCACAATGCTATGAAGCTTGAAATCAACCACAGGAAAAAGTCTGGAAAACCTCCAAAAGCATGGAGGTTAAAGAACACCCTACTAAAGAATGAATTGGTCAACCAAGAAATTAGAGAAGAAATTTAAAAATATATGGAAACAAACGAAAATGAAAACACAACAATCCAAACGCTTTGGGATGCAGCGAAGGCAGTCCTGAGAGGAAAATACATTGCAATCCAGGCCTATCTCAAGAAACAAGAAAAATCCCAAATACAAAATCTAACAGCACACCTAAAGGAAATAGAAGCAGAACAGCAAAGACATCCCAAACCCAGCAGAAGAAGAGAAACAATAAAGATTAGTGCAGAAATAAACAATATAGAATCTAAAAAAAACTGCAGAGCAGATCAATGAAACCAAGAGTTGGTTTTTTTGAAAAAATAAACAAAATTGATAAACCTCTAGCCAGGCTTCTCAAAAAGAAAAGGGAGATGACCCAAATAGATAAAATCATGAACGAAAATGGAATTATTACAACCAATCCCTCAGAGATACAAACAATTATCAGGGAATACTATGAAAAATTATATGCCAACAAATTGGACAACCTGGAAGAAATGGAAAAATTCCTAAACACCCGCACTCTTCCAAAACTCAATCAGGAGAAAATAGAAAGCTGGAACAGACCCATAACCAGTGAAGAAATTGAATCAGTTATCAAAAATCTCCCAACAAATAAGAGTTCAGGACCAGATGGCTTCCCTGGGGAATTCTACCAGACGTTTAAAGCAGAAACAATACCTGTCCTTCTCAAGCTACTCCAAAAAATCAAAAGGGAAGGAAAACTTCCAGACTCATTCTATGATGCCAGTATTACTTTGATTCCTAAACCAGACAGAGACCCAGTAAAAAAAGAAAACTACAGGCCAATATCCCTGATGAATATGGATGCAAAAATTCTCAATAAGATACTAGAAAATCGAATTCAACAGCATATAAAGAGAATTATTCACCATGATCAAGTGGGATTCATTCCTGGGATGCAGGACTGGTTCAACATTCGTGAACCAATCAATGTGATACATCGCATTAATAAAAGAAAAGAACCATATGATCCTGTCAATAGATGCAGAAAAAGCATTTGACAAAATTCAGCATCCTTTCTTAATAAAAACCCTCAAGAAAGTCGGGATAGAAGGAACATACTTAAACATCATAAAAGCCATTTATGAAAAGCCCACAGCTAACATCATCCTCAACAGGGAAAAACTGAGAGCTTTCCCCCTAAGATCATGAACACAACAGGGATGTCCACTCTCACCGCTATTGTTTAACATAGTGTTGGAAATGCTAGCATCAGCAATCAGACAACAAAAGGAAATCAAAGACATCAAAATTGGCAAAGATGAAGTCAAACTTTCACTTTTTGCAGATGACATGATATTATACATGGAAAATCCGATAGACTCCACCAAAATTCTGCTAGAACTGATACATGAATTCAGCAAAGTTGCAGGATACAAAATCAATGTACAGAAATCAGTTGCATTCTTATACACTAATAATGAAGGAACAGAAAGACAAATAAAGAAACTGATCCCATTCACAATTGCACCAAGAAGCATAAATACCTAGGGATAAATCTAACCAAAGATGTAAAAGATCTGTATGCTGAAAACTATAGAAAGCTTATGAAGGAAATTGAAGAATATATAAAGAAATGAAAAAACATTCCGTGCTTATGGTTTGGAGGAATAAATATTGTGAAAATGTCAATACTACCCAGAGCTATCTATACATTCAATGCAATCCCAATCAAAATTGCACCAGCATTCTTCTCGAAACTAGAACAAGCAATCCTAAAATTCATATGGAACCACAAAAGGCCCCAAATAGCCAAAGTAATTTTGAAGAAGAAGACCAAAGCAGGAGCATCACAATCCCAGACTTTAGCCTCTACTACAAAGCTGTCACCATCAAGACAGCATGGTATTGGCACAAAAACAGACACATAGACCAATGGAATAGAATAGAAACCCCAGAACTAGACCCACAAAAGTATGGCTAACTCATCTTTGACAAAGCAGGAAAGAATATCCAATGGAAAAAAGTCTCTTTAACAAATGGTGCTGGGAGAACTGGACAACAACATGCAGAAGGATGAAACTAGACCACTTTCTCACATCATTCACAAAAATAAACTCAAAATGGATAAAGGACCTGGATATGAGACAGGAAAACATCAAAACCCTAGAGGGGAAAGCAGGAAAAGACCTCTCTGACCTCAGCTGTAGCAATTTCTTACTTGACACATCCCCAAAGGCAAGGGAATTAAAAGCAAAAATGACCTATTGGGACCTCATGAAGATAAAAAGCTTCTGCACAGCAAAGGAAAAACAATCAACAAAACTAAAAGGCAACCAACGGAATGGGAAAAGAATTTTGCAAATGACATATCAGACAAAGGGCTAGTATCCAAAATCTATAAAGAGCTCACCAAACTCCACACCCGAAAAACAAATAACCCAGTGAAGAAATGGGCAGAAAACATGAATAGACACTTCTCTAAAGAAGACATCCAGATGGCCAACAGGCACATGAAAAGATGCTCAACGTCGCTCCTCATCAGTGAAATACAAATCAAAACCACACTCAGATATCACCTCACACCAGTCAGAGTGGCCAAAATGAACAAATCAGGAGACTATAGACGCTGGGAAGGATGTGGAGAAACGGGAACCCTCTTGCACTGTTGGTGGGAATGCAAACCGTTGCAGCCACTCTGGAAAACAGTGTGGAGGTTCCTCACAAAATTAAAAATAGACCTACCCTATGACCCAGCAGGAATTTACCCAAGGGTAGGAATTTACTACCCTTTTTGCTAGTAAATTTGCTAGGAATTTACGCAAGGGATACCGGAGTACTGATGCATAGGGGCACTGTACCCCAATGTTCATAGCAGCACTCTCAACAATAGCCAAATTGTGGAAAAAGCCTAAATGTCCATCAACTGATGAATGGATAAAGAAATTGTGGTTTATATACACAATGGAGTACTACGTGGTAATGAGAAAGAATGAAATATGGCCCTTTGTAGCAACGTGGACGGAACTGGAGAGTGTGATGCTAAGTGAAATACGCCATACGTAGAAAGACAGATACCATATGTGTTCACTCTTATGTGGATCCTGAGAAACTTAACAGAAACCCATGGGGGAGGAGAGGGAAAAAAAAAGAGGTTAGAGTGGGAGAGAGCCAAAGCATAAGAGACTCTTAAAAACTCAGAACTGAGGGTTGATGGGGGGTGGGAGGGAGGCGAGGGTGGGTGATGGGTGTTGAGGGGGGCATCTTTTGGGATGAGCACTGGGTGTTGTATGGAAACCAATTTGACAATAAATTTCATATATTAAAAAAATGAATAAACATTAAACAAAGTTAAAAAATTAAAAAAATTTAAAATAAATTTTTTAAAATTAAAAAAAAAATGGGAAGAAGACATCAACAGACATTTCTCCACAGAAAACATCCAGATGGCCAACATGAAGAGATGCTCAACATCACTATCAGTGAAATGCAAATCAAAACTACAAAAACCTATCATTTCACATTCATACAAATGACTAAAATAAAAAAGCAAAAGAAATAAAAGCTGCTGGTGAGGATGTGGAGAGAAAGGAACCCTCTTGCACTGTTAGTAGGAACCCATACTGGTAGAGCCAGTATGGAAAACAGTATAGAGGTTCTGTGAAATTTTTGAATAGAACTACGCTATGATCCAGTAATCACACTACTGGATATTTACCTGAAAATTCAAATACAAAACATTAAATCAAAGGGATACATGCACCCCTGTATTTACTGCAGCAGTATTTACAACAGCCAAATTATAGAAGCAGTCCATGTGTCCATCGACTAATGGACAGATAAAGAAGTGTGTGTACAGACAGACGCACGCACACACACACACACACACACACACAAAGAGATATTATTCAGTCATGAAAAGAATGAAACCATGCCATTTGCAATAACATGGATGGAGCTAGAAAGTACAATGGTAGGTGAAATAAGTCAATCAGAGAAAGACAAATACCATATGATTTCACTCATATGTGGAATTTAACGGAAACCAAATGAGCAATGGAAAAGAAAAAAGAAAGGGAAAGAAACAAACCAAGAAACAGTCTCTTAACTACAGAGAACAAAATGATGGTTACTAAATGGGAGGTGGGTAGGGAGACCTGGTGAAATAGGGGATGGGTACTAAAGAGTATACTTATCATGATGGGCACTGAGTAACGTACACAGTTGTTGAATCACTATATTGTATACCTAAAACTAACACCATGTTAACTATACTGGAATTTTAATAAAAGGCTTTAAAAAATGGCACACCTTTGAATCTAACACATTATATCACTGTGCCATTAACATCACAGTGTTCTAAATTGTTGCTCCATTGAAAACAAGGGCACTATATATTTTAGGTAAGACTGTACATGATCATTATTTTAAAGAAAGGGCACTTTTTTGGCAGTTAGAAAAATTAATTGGTAAGTTTAAGGAGTGGAAGCAAGAAGCATCACACAGTGATTCTCAACATAGATGAGACACATTTCCCTGGAGTGACATGAAGGACACCAAGAATTGGCCAACTCAACCCTTATTTCCATTTTTTTCCAACCCCTATGTCCTATCATCTTTTCCTACCTTCATAATGTTAGATAAGAAAATAATACTTGTCTTGTCTTTCCTGAAACAAGGGTAGACATGTGACAGTTAGGCCATCAAAAAATAAATATCACTCTGGCAAGACTTCTGGGAGGGATTTCTCTATTAAAGGTATATAGTGTTAGTGCTTCCCCCTACCCCATTCTACCTGCCTCTAATAATGAGGTAATTACTGAAGTGACATAACCACTGTATGTCCATAATTTCCAAGACAATTGATGAGAGCTAATAGCCTTGAGTTGTCCATAGCAGGCTTCTTCCAGGATTCTTAGGTTAACAACAAAATGAAAACTCCTATTTAAATTATTGCATGTTGAATTCATTGTTCCTTTCATTCATCGGAGATGTTTCTAAATATAAAAGTGGGACTTCAAATTATATGAAATTCCCATGTGTGAGAGTTCTGATACATTCGTTCCCATTCCATTGAGGTATCCCTTACTGTAAATGATTGCTAATGATCCACTGTTATTGATGGAAGCATATTATATCTTTTAGTAGTGATGGGGGTAAAGGCTCAGCAGTAATTTGTTGCAAGGTTATTAGAATAGTTCAGGTAAAATGGAAAATAACAACTCTGTAGTATTAGCACTGAGGATGTAAAGAATGGAAATGAACAGAAGAAATAAATTCTGGGAGGACTAAAATACATTTTTTAGTTTGGGAATTCTAGAATTAAGGTATTTGTGTAATATAAATAAATGATGTTCAGTCATCTTTGGGAAATAGATTCTGAAGCTCATGAAAGATAATAGATAATGCTGTTACAAAATTTAGGTCAGGAGCATTTAGCTTACAGTCCATGGTCCAAATAATTCCCAAATGATTCCACAATTTAGTTTTAGTATATTAAAAAAATTGAGTAGGTTGACACTTAGAGACCCTTGCCTACCAATAAAGAGTTTTAGAAATGGGTATAAACATGGAAACATCCAGTTCACTTGCCGTAAATACAACACCTATAATAAAATAGGAGTATCCTCATTAATCTATATGGGTAAGAGATATTGCTTGTTCCCACCATCACTGTATTTGATCTAGGAAAGATATAAACTAGTTTCATACATCTATTCATACATCTATTTAACAAATAAGCTTAGAGTCAAACAGAAAATACAAATACTAATCACATAATCACCTAATATAAAATTGCAACTATGTTAGTCATGAAGGAATCAATTCAGGAATACAGTGCTATACAATAAAGGTATATATTATTAAGTAATTTGACCTCTGAAGGAGAGGAGATAGCGCATCTTTGAGAAATTTAAAAAAATAGCCAAGATGTGAAAGTTAGGTAAGAGTTACAGAGCTGGGGTGGGATGTAGAGAGTTTTAGGCACAGAAACACATTTGCAAATACCATGCAGTGGAAAGGAACAGGGAAATAAAAGAAATACAGAGAGTCACTAGGATTGCCATGCAATTAAGGCTGGAGAAGTTAGTAATGACCAGGATTACTGGTTCAGGATTTAGGGCCTGTGAGAGAATTTGTGCTTATCCTATAGCATTGGGAAAACCACTAAAGATTTACATACATGATATTGTGGATAAGCTAATCAAGATTGAATTCCTCCGTGTTCCTGCCCTTCATTATTCTTAATTTGTGAGTAGCAACTCTATCAAAATGTTATTTAAAATATTAAGAGCTTCTACTATTTATAAACTCCTTTTTTTCAAGAAGGATATAAGAAGAAATAAAAATAATTGTTCATTTCAATGAACATATTGATAAGTCACAGGAATCAATTAAGCATATAAAATAAGTGTTAGTAATATTAAAAAATTAAAAATAAAATTAAAGAGAAACAAAAAAGATATGCACACCCAAAATGAAATGAGGAATAAAGTCAAAATTATCACACCCACACATCAGAAGATATGTATGAGTAAAGGCAGAATGCATTAATTGAAGAATTAGGGGTATCTACTTCTATACCTTGATCATTAAAAGAAGAAGCATTGCTTCTTTGCACCTATGGTTTGGTGAGCTAAAACTGAATAGATGATAAATATGCATTACATTTTAATTCAAAATGTTTTATCACAACATTTCAGTGAGCTCTATTCTAAGAAGGAAATACTACAAATGCCCAACTTATAAACAAGCTTAAGTGCAATGGCAGTTAAGATTTTGGAAAATGATAAAGAAAATGGAAATAAATGAAGTTACAGTTATACTAGATGTATCATGAGCATGAATTATTATTTAAGTGACAGTGTTTTTATTCATGAAATCTTATTTCAGAATGAATGTGAAGTACTATCTCTTTAATCAGTAGATTCCAATTTTAAGAAGCTATAGATCATGTTCTTATCAAAAGCACACATGGAATTTGGGTGAAAACATGTCTGAACTATCTGGTTGTTTGTTGAAATACTGGCAATGTTTGTCCATAGTCTCTTTCATGAAAATGGTGAGAAGTAATCCTGTAACCAATGATAACCTATATGTAGATTCTGATTTTAAGATACATCTAAATTAAGATACATCCCACAATACTTAAGGTTAAGAATATCAAAATACTATTGGAAATTGTATCAAATTACTTAATACCAGAAGACTCTATACGTCTCTATATATACACATAAAAAAATAATTCAGGTTGTTTACCATTTTCTATCTAACATTTTCTCCTATAATTTTCATAACCATACTTTAATGTATGATTTCCATTTTACAGAAGGAAATGAGACTCAGAAAGGTGAAATACTTGCCCATGTTCACATACCTAGTAAGCATTTCACACAACCGAATTTGCTCAAAGCTTATTTTTAAGTTGTTTTTGAACTGTTGCTTTACAAGGACCCTGATTTGAAATGGCCTGAATCATGAGGAGCAAAATTCTCTTTAAATACTAGCTGCTACTGTATTATAAATCAGGAAACGATATTCAGAAAGTTGTCATTTAAGGGAAAATCCTACTTATAACCAAATACTTCCACTAAAATTAAGGTTATAATTTCTTACTATTAGAAAATTGGGTACTTATAGAAGGAATCTTTGAGATACGATTTTTAAAAAGTACCTTAAGTTGACATTAATATTTTCAGATAAGTGTATCCTAATGGAAGTTGTCTTAATTAAAGCCACAGAACCCAAATTTTCCAAGACAGCTCTAGAGGTGCAAATGCTAAGCAACCTCAAGCTATCCTCACAAAATCAAACAGAAGGCAGAACCTAATTAGCTAGTCATTCCTTGGCTGGCATCTAGTACATTAAGAAATTAGTGAGCACGTGTGGAAGGCTCCATGTCCTGAAGTACATCCAGATATGGCCAAGTGTTGCAAAGAAGACCTTGTCTAAATTATAAACTATTCAACTGTTACCAATCATAATCCCTCTGAACAAGCACGTATATGCATGCCCACCTATACCTCCACACAAGCATGCCTACACACGTACACACACCTCTGCCTCAAACCCTTGTTCTCTTCACCTCTTTTCTTGTCTCCAGTAGGGCTATATGTTCAGGTGATTTCTGGCTCTCACAAAAGAATCTCATATTCCATTCCACAAGGGAATGACTGAGACCAGAATTAGCTGCATTTTAAATTCTAGTGAAGCAGCAGTGACAACCAGCCCACTGGCCTCAGTTTCTCACAGCAATCCCAAGTTAGTAGTGCAAATGTGGGGAATCCTTTGTGCTGCTATCCTCTTTACTGCTCATCAAAATGTATGAGATTTCACTTAAAGGTTCAGGTAACTGAGGGACTACTTTATTTCAGCAAATCATTTCTATTGAGAGCCCTTAGGGTTGAATATAGTCGTTGGGTTAGCTTGTAGGAGGACAATTTATAGGTCAAGTTTGTTTTGTAAGTTAATTTTTTTTTTTGCATTTCCTTACACAGTTCAGCATCTGCCAAATAGCTCTGAATCTTTTAGTGTTGTGTGAAGGGTTTTTTGTTTTGTATTTTTTTTGAGTTTTTAGAGTACGTTTGGAACCATTAATTGAAATAATGAACCCTGGATTAGCAACATTCATTAATTTAAACTTCACTAATAAAGAAACAAAACCTGAAACTACTTTTACAAGATTAATCATATAACATTTCTAGAATTTAGAAGATTGATTCTAAGAGAGTACTACTGTACGTTGATAATCCAACATACCATAATTCACGAGGCTGTCACAGACTTTAGGGCATATAACACTGCAAGGAATTCACTACTATTTGAAATATTTAGCAAAAACCATATACTCTCATGGATAAATTAATAAAACTAGTCATGGTGATATATATTGTTAAAATGGTCAATAAAAGAAACATTATAGTTATTTATATAGATACCCCTCTCTCCATTTCTAAAACTTATGTCAAAATGGTTTAATAGATAAATTAATAAAACTAGTCATGATGATATATATTATTAAAATGGTCAATAAATAGCTCGGAGCCTGGAGCCTGTTTCGGATTCTTTGTCTCCCTCTCTCTCTGCCCCTCCCCTGTTCATGCTCTGCCTCTCTCTGTCTCAAAAAATAAAATTAAATAAATAAATAAATAAATAAATAAATAAATAAATAAATGTTAAAATGGTCAATAAATAAGAGAACATGATAGTTATTTATATAGATATCTCCCTCTCCATTTCCAAAATTCTTCTGTTAAAATGGTTTAATTGGGCAGAGAAGAGGCTGTCAGTAAAGAATGCACATCAAAAAAAGTTTCTAATGTTGAAAAATCATAGTGTTTAAGCTTATATGCATTTAAATTCAACACAAATATCTAAGTGAAAATAAATTGATAATCCTTCAATTTCTCCAATCAAAACTGAAGTGCTTTATTCTTTGCCAATAGTAGCTATACCTTACAGACAGAAAATTTTACTTGGACAAAAAAAAATCTTCAATTCCATAGTTCCTGGATTTTTCACTGCATTTTACTAAATATGTATAGAATATATTTTCTCAAGCTTACCAACTTCTATTTTTCTGAATATATATAAAAGGAAATTATTCAATTCTTTTTATGAGGTTAAAAAAACCTTGATATCAAAACCTGAAAAGGTGGTGCCTGGCTAACTCAGTCAGTAGGGCAGTTGACTCTTGATCTCAGGGATTTGAACCTGAAAAGGATAGTACAAATCAATCAAGAACTTTTTGTTTTTTAATTTTATATTTACTTTTATTTAAGCCTATTTAAGTCATGAAATTAGGCATAAAATTGTTGAATAAAATGTCAGCAACTAAATTCATTATATCCATGAATATGGTAAAAGCATGTGATAAAATTCTACCACATCCATACTAGAAATAATTAGCAAACTAAAAATAGGTAGCATTCTTAACATGCAAAACTGTGTCTGAAGAAATATTGAGAGCAAATATTATACTTATTTGATATTATTATCTTAAAATCAGGTAAAATAGTACTGCATTCAGGTCCCAGAATATCTAAGAGAAGTTTAAAATTTTACTTTTGGGGCACCTGGGTGGCTCAGCCAGTTAAGCATCCAACTTCAGCTCAGCTCATGATCTCACAGTTTGTGGGTTTGAGTCCCGCATCGGGCTCTGTTCTGACAGCTTGGAGCCTGGAGCCTGCGTCACATTCTGTGTCTCCCTCTCTCCCTGCCTCCCCCACACTCGCTATCTTCCTCTTTCAAAAATAAATAAACATTAAAAAGTGTTTTCCTAAATTTTACTTGATGAGTGGCTAAGTATATATCATATGACATTTTTAGCCAGGGTTAATATGTATGTCTTCATATACTTCATATATTAAGTATATATGTTAAAAAAACAGTATGATACATATAATGAGTATATATATATATTTGTTGAAGTATATCATGTTATAAGTGATATACTAAGTATAGATACTTGTACTGATAAGTATTTGTTGTATAGTACAACCTGTAAATTGCCATTCACACAGCAAATTCAAATCTCCACATTTGAGATAACTAACAACTGTTTAAAGCTAAGTATTGATACTGAACAATTGCGCTAAAAGGGATAGTTGATACAACTTAAAAGAACAAAGCTGTTGAATTTCCAATGCGACAAATATTGATCAATGAAAAACAATAGGCAAGTGACATATGGAAGATAAATTCGTTTTGTTTTTATTTATCCTCTTGTGATTTGTTCTGATATATGGTTTATGTACCACCTGTCTAAGATTTCCTAAAAGGCTAACAAACTGCTTTGTCTCTTTATGGCTTAGGAAGTAGTGCCTGCATCAAAAACTCATCACGTATTTTTTCTTCTCATCCTACTCTGCACCTCCTACCTTAGTAGCATTGTTTTGGGTCACACCTCTCAGGTAAGTGTTAGTGCTTAAATTTTACTTCATTCTCAGTTTTCTAGGAAGCCCAAACTACCTCAGTACCAGAAGTGGCTTGACTCCTTTTGATGATTCTGGAGGTTTTGGACAAAACAAAAAGAAGGAGGCTACATATAAATTGTTACTTTAATCTATCTGAAAACTGAAGGGCATCAACAGCAGTTTTAAACAGACTCTTAGTTCACAGCAATAGGGCAACATACTGAAAATCAAGCATAGAATCTGCTTTTCAGTTCAAGCGAATTACATAGGAGTCCAAACACTCACTGTAAGATATTCCTGTGTCCACATCAGATCTTTATAGGAAAATAGGTGAAACCGACAGTAGGCATTACACATCTAGGTAAATAAGACTGAGAATATTGAGTGTTCAGATCCTCCTAAATTTCCCAGGCTAAAAAAGAAATTTTCTTTTCCTTGATATAGCAGAGAAGTCTCTCCCCACATGAAAATTTTTTAAATACTTCAACTCATACTGTTATTTTGGACGATGGTGCTTGTCCTCATGATCTGCCTATTCCTTCCCTCATTATCATCACTAGATATACAATAATTAGCTTTATATCATAACATACTCTAAGCAGAGAAATGCAGTTACTGCCTAAGAAGAAATAGCTATGTACTCAAGTAACTGAAATAGCTAGCTAATATAAACAAGAAGTCCTTAAAATGAATGTGTACAAGAGTACCTTGAAGGTTGTAGACCTGGGAAGGTAAAATAAAAGGAAGAGTTCATTGACATGGAAGAACTCTTGTGTAATTTGTGGCAAAAATACCTAGAGCTGGTTTTATTATACTGCTAGGATGGTTTCTTGAACCATGCATACAATAACTCCTTCAAATGGAAATGAATTCATTGCATGCAGTAATGGCTTGGTAACTTGAATTCACATGGAAAATAAAGAATGCTGATAAAGGTAACTAATAGGGGAATATAGAAGACAGTATAAATGCTATATTTATTTGTAATGCACTTTTTTCTTCCAACTGATTTTTTAAACAACTAGATAAAGTAATAATTACAAATCTGTATTGATGGGATTACCATTTAGGAAGATGTAATCTCATTCATACATAAGAGAAAAAAGATGGAGGAGAAAATGGAAATGTATAGGTACAATTTTTTTTTTCCTGCTGCTTGGTTTTAATATGATTCAGTTGGTTTTAATGTGAACTAGACTATACTGTATTCAAATTCATAAATTTTATTTTTAAGCAGTTTGATTTACCAAACAAGTAAGCAGAAAGTAAGAGTTTCTCTTACCCCTCCCACATACAGTTTCTCCTATTAATAACATCTTGCATTAGGGTACTGTAGTTGCTAAAAGTGATGAATCAATATGAATATACTATTAACTATAGTATATAATTCATTTTAGTGTTCACATTTTGCATCACACACATCTCTGAGTTTGACAAACACATAATATCATGGATCCACCATTATAGTATCAGACAAAAAAGTTTTACTGCCCTAACATTCCCTCACATTTAACCTTTGTTCCTGAACCTCTGGCAACCATTGATATTTACACTGTGTTCATAGTTTTTCCTCTTTCATGATATCATATAATTATAATGGAGATCATATAGACCTTTTCAGTTTGGCTTCTTAAACTTAATATGCATTTAAGTGTCCTCCATGCCTTTTCATGGCTCGATGCCTCATTTCCTTTTATGGGTGGATAATATTCCATCATATGAGTGTACCACAGAATGTTTATCCATTCACCTATTGGAAAACATCTTGGTTATTTCCAATTCCAGGTCATTATAAATAAAGGTATTATAAACATCTGTGCGCAAAAAGTGAAAGATAAAATAGTACTTCACAATTAATTCTATGAAAACAATATTACTCAAATACCAAAGCCAGACCAAGAGAGCACACGAAACTTATGGACCAATAATTTCCCCCTAATAAAGAGAAAAATAAATGGATTATAGAGACTACTACAAAAATTAAATGCTAACATATTGCCAACCTAAAAAAAATCAATTCCTAAAAACATACAATCTTCTAAAACTCAATCTGGAAGAAAGAGAAGATCTAAACAGACCAATTACTTGTAACAAAATTGAATCAATAATCAAAAACCTCCCAACAAACAAAAGTCTAGGACCAGAAGAATTCACAAGTAAATTTGAGCAAACATTCAAAAAAGAGTTAATACCTATTGGCCTCCAACTATTCCAAAAACTGTAAGAGGTAGGAAAACTTCTATGAATCCAGCATTACCCTGATAAACAAAGACACTACAAAAAAAATAGCTATAGGCCAATATCCCAGATGAATATAAACTGAAAAATCTTCAATAAAATATTTAAAGCTGTATTAAAAAGTACATTAAAAGGGTCATTCACCATGATCAAGTGCAAGGGAATGCAAGAATTGTTCGATATTTATAAATCAATAAATGTGAAACACCACAACAGCAAAATGCAGGATAATAATCATATAATCATCTCAACAGACACAGAAAAGGTATTTGACAAAGTACAACATCCATTCATAATAAAACAATCCTCAAGAAATGGGTCTAGAGGGAATATACCTCTACATAATAAAGGCTATATATAACAAACCCAAAGCTAACATCATACTCATTCGTGAAAAACTGAGAGCTTTTCATCTAAAATCAGCAACAAGTCAAGGATGTCTATTCTTGCCACTTTTAATAGACAACTACTGGAAGTCTTAGCCACAGCAATTAGACAACAAAAATAAATAAAAAGCATCCAAATTGGTAAGGAAGAAGTAAAACTTTCATTATTTCCAGATGACATGATATGATATATGGAAAACCCTAAAGATTCCACCAAAAACTCTTTAAAATATATGAATTCAGTAAAGTTGCACAATACAAAGTTAATGCACAGAAATGTGTTGCATTTTATATATTAATGCTACAGTAGGAGAAAGAGAAATTAAGAAAACAATCCCATTTACAATCGTGCCAAAAAGAATAAAATACCTAGAAATAAACTTAGCCAAGGAAGTGAAAAACCTGTACTCTAGAAACAGTAAAATATGATGAATAAAGCAGCTAATACACAAAAGATATGTCATGCTTATGGATGGAAGAATTAATGTTGTTAAAATTCCCATACTACCAAAGCAATCTACAGATTTAATGCAATCCCTATTAAAATACCAACAGCAGTTTTCAAACAACTATAAAAAATAATCTTAAATTTTGTGTAGAACCACAAAGGACTCTGAATAGCCAAAGTAATCTTAAGAAAGAAGAAAAGAGCTGTAGTTAATCACAATTCCAGTTTCAACATATAGCACAAAACTATAGTAATTAAAATAGTATGGTACTGGCACAAAAATAGATACATAGATCAAGAGAACAGAATAGAGAATCCAGAAAGTAACTCAATTAATCTATAATAGAAGAGGCCAGAATATGCAATGGGGAAAAGAAGGTCTCTTCAATAAATGGTTTTGGGAAAATTGAATGAAATTGAACCACTTTCTTACAACATATACAAAAATAAACTCAAAATGGATTAAAGACCTGAATGTGAGACATGAAAGCATAAAACTTCTGGAAGAAAACATAGGCCATAATCTCTGTGACATTAGTCTTAGCAAGCAACATTTTTCTAGACATGTCTTCTGAGGCAAGGAGAAAAAAAGAAAAAATTAACTATTGGAATGACACCAAACTAAAAAAACAAAAACAAACAAAACAAAACAAAACAAAAAACATTTGTGCACAGTGAAGGGAACCAATAGAATGAATAGGCTATCTACTGAATGGGAGAAGATATTCACAAATGATATTTCCCATAAAGGGTTAATATCCCAAATATATGAAGAACTTATACAACACACACACACATACACACACACACACACACACACACACACACACACACACAGACCAACAACAACAAAGTAATAATCTGATTTAAAAATAGGCACAGAACCTGAATAGACATCTTTCCAAAGAAGATATACAGACGAGCAACACACACATGAAAAGACGCTCAATTATCATTCATTATTAGGGAAATGCCAATCAAAACCATAATGAGTCTATCACCTTAATTCTGTCAAAATTGCTAGTATCAAAAAGACAAGAAGTAACAAGAGTTGGTGGAGATATGCATAAAAATGAACACTCATGCACTGTCATTGGGGATGTAAACTGGTTTAGTCACTATGGCAAACAATATGGAAGTTCCTCAAAAAATTAAAAATATAAATATCATATAATCCAGTAATTACACCGCTTGCTAATGACCCCCCAAAATGAAAATACTGATTTGAAAACATATGCACTCCTATAATTACTTCAGCATTATTTACAATAGCCAAGATATGGAAGCAACCCAAGTGTACAATGCTTATGAATGGATAAAGGAGATGCAGTGTATATACATACATACATATGTATATACATATATGCATACAATTAAGTATTAGCCATAAAAAAGAATGAGATCGTGCCATTTGCAACAAAATGGATGAACATAGATAATGTTATGCTAAGTCAGATAAAGTCAAATACCATATGATTTCATTTATACATACAATCTAAAAAACAAAAACATAAGTAAACAAACAATGAGCAGAAATAGACCTATACATACAAAGAACAAACTGACAGGTGCCAGAGGAAAAGAGGGAGCATGGACAAAAGTTGTGAAGGGGAGTGGGAGGTACAGGGTTTCAGATAGGGAATGAGTAAGTCACAGGGATGAAAATTACAGCATAGGGAATACAGTCCCTGGTATTGTAATAACGTTGCATGGTGACAGATGGTAGCTAAACATGTGATAATCATAGCATAATGTACAACCACTATGCTATACATCTGAAAATAATGTAACATTGTGTGTCAACCAAACTTCAGTTACAAAAATTTTGACAAGAGTGCCAAGATAATTGAATGAAAAAAATAAGTTTTTCTTTGTACACTGCAAAGCCACTTGTAAAACCACATCTATAAGAAAGTTGTAATCTTTCATCACAGTATATACAAAAACTGACTCACAATGAGAGATCTAAATGTAAGAATTAAAATTATAAAACTCTCAGAATAAAACATCTGTGTAAATGTTTGTAAATTTGGATCAAGCAGTGGATTCTTAAATAGGACACCAAAACCAAAAGCAACCAAAGAAAAAATAGACAAATTTGGCTTCATCAGATTTTTATACTTTTGTGCTTCAGAGTATACTCCTAAGAAAGTGAAAAGAAAATTCACGGAATAGGAGAAAATATTTTCAAATCTTATATATGATAAGGGTCTAGCACCGAAAATATGTAAGTAACTATTAGAATTAAACAGGAGAAAGTCCAATAACTCTAATGTAAATTGGACAAAATATATGAACACAATTTTTTCCAAGATGTGCAAATGGATGAGAAATAGATTCAACATCATTAGGCAAATGCAATGCAAAACCATGGTGAGATACCACTTTGCAAATACTAGGATGTTTATAATCAAAGGGACAAACAATAATAAGTTTTGGCAGTCATGGAAAAATAGGAACTTTCATACATTGTTAGAAAATAAAATAGTACAGCTTACTTGGCCATTGCTCATGAAGTTAAACATAAAATTAACATATGACCCAGAAATTCTACTCCTACATATGTATCCAAGAGAATTGAAAACACATGTCCATATACAGACTAGTTAAATGTTTATAACACTACAATTCATAAAAGCCAGAAAAGTGAACAGAACCCAAAGGTCCATCAACTGATAAAGGAATAAATGAAATTTAGTATTTCCATACAATAGAATATTTCTTAGCCAAAAGAAAAAATAATAATCCATGCTACAACATGGATGACCCTCTAAAACATGCTAAATGAAAGAAGTCATATACAAAAGACCCCATATTGCACAATTTTTTTTTGTAGGAAATGTTTAAAATAGGCAAACCCATAGTACAGAAAGGAGACTATTGGTCCAAGGTCTGGAGGGATGAGAAGTGAATGCTAATAGGTATGGGATTTATTTTTGAGGTGATAAAAATATTCTTGAATTTGATAACTGTGACAACTACACTACTTTGTGAATATGCTATACCCACTGAATTGTATGCTTTAAAAGGGTGTATATTTTAGTATGTGAAATATATTGCAGTTTAAAAATACTTCAACTATTGGAGCCATTACTAAAGAAGTCAGTAAGAATACAGTTATGGGGATTTGTACATAACCAATCACTGAAACACGAGACTATTTTGAAGTTAACTCAGTAACGGGAAGCAAATAATGCCAAACTTGAGGAAAATTATGGTTTACATCACTCCCTTCTTTTGGCTAAACTACCAAGTCATTCTTGAATGAGAAGTAAATTAATCCTCTTCTGTTATATATTATATATATTTATATTATATATATTATACATTATATATATTTATATTAAAATATTGAAATATTTAATGAAACAAAATAACCTGTCTTCAATGCTGTGACAAGAATACAGCTTAGTTCTATCTTTCGAAAATCTTCCAGCCTAAAAGGTAAGGCAGATTGTGTTTAACACGAACATTCTACACCCTTGCATAACTGTTTGCATCATTACTCTGCCATTTATAGCAAACGTTCTGAGTCTGTCATGAAGTATTTGGAGTTGCAGTTGATGTGTACATTGCATTAATCAGTTTCCATAACAGTATTTATCTCAAAGTCTCAGAATGGAGGAGAAATTGGCCATCAGAGAAATTTGGCAATAACTAATGTTTAGATGGTTTGTGATGGTTACACTGATATAGAGAAAAGTCTCGCTGTGAATTGTGGGGATCAGGAGCTGAATTCCAGTCGTGAGGAACACTTGAAAGAAAACATGTTCAACATGATCCCCAAAATAAGGAAGCGCAATGGCTCAAAGATAAGACTCAAAGATAAGACAGCAAGAGGCTGACACAGCTACTTGAATCTGCATACAAGGTCAATATGAGCTCACTATTAAATCGGATTCTCTTAAGCTACTCATGTTGAGCTACATGAAGAATCACACCTGATTCACTACTTGTCACTCCTTCAACTGCGAAGCTTGTCACAGAGTGGTCAGACAATAACTATTTATTGAATAAGTAAAATGACCTCAGCTGTGATACAGGGGTATCAGGGATATGATATGATCACAGCTGTGATACAGGGGGCAAAAAACTAAGTCTATCACTGTACTTAACTATCTTTATGTAGACAATCCTTTGAATGATATTAATAGCTTTCATGAAGTCAATAAACATGGTTTAGAAAACTATTCCTTAATTTCTGCATTTTACTATCAAGAATTAAGTCACTCAATGATCCTTCAAAGTGGCCCGAGGCTTCACTGTAATTCTGGAAGAATTATTGACAAAGAGCTTCCAAAGCTAAGGCAAACAATCTGGCCGAGATTCCTCCTTCCATAGAGAATTCTAAATGCTGCTCACCTATATGCATAGGCTATTAAAAGAATAGCACCAAAGTAAAATTCACCCTATTGTGTTATGCCAGATTCCTTACATTTCCAAAATTGCACCAAGTTTCAGCAAATAGTTACTTCGGTGTTTATTAAAATGTTTCCATCATTTTGATGGTGTCATTTATGTTTTGAAAACCTAAGACCCAGTGTGTTGTGATTTTGTTAGATTAACATTTGTTGAGTAGAACCCCCAGGGTATGGAGGTGTTAGATGGTGAGCCACAGTTCAACAAAGACAGGAAGGGAAAGTGAGAGGTTTTTTGTTTTGTTTTGTTTTGTTTTGTATTCTTTTTGGACACAGGTCCAAGAGGTATTCCAGAGCGTGCCTCAAACGGCCACATGGGGAGATCAAAGCAGGGGGCAGGCAGAACGAACTTCAAGACCTAGAATTCATGCCTTTAAGAGGATCTTGGGGTTGTTCCTGGGCTAGGGCCAGATGGGTCAATTCAATCCAAAACATGGTGGGTTTTACTAAATTTCACAGGGATTTTATCTAAGCGGTGCACAAAGGGAAAGAGATGGGAGAGAATTTACGCAGTAGAAACTGCTTATGTTCAGGGTGTTACAGAAGTCATACCAGGAATTTATGTTTTCCTGTGACTCTGTTGATTGTTATCTAGGGCATGCACTTGAGGGAGGAGTAGTTAGTGTCAGTTCCAGGTTCCTGCAGACTCTTTAGCCACACAAAATGGATGCTGAGACACCAATGTTATCGAGTAGTTTAGCTAGACTCTCAACAATGTAGATGCTTTTTTTCAGTTGTGGCAGCTGCCTAAAGAACAAGAGAAGATGATCTGTATGAAAGTACAGTTTGCATTTTATCCAAATTTTACTCTCACAACGTCAGCTTCTTCATATTTTTTTTTGTTTGAATCACAAGGGTCGAGGATACAGTTGAAATACATAGCTGGATTATTGGTAAGACACTCCTTGATATATTGATCGAACTTCTTTGACTAAGTGATTATACTGATATCGGAAAATCCATGGAAGTTATGGCTACCACGCAAATGATAGCCTGGTTTCTACGTGCAGTATAACATCCATAATAAACAGGAGATAATAAAGTTGTGATTACCATAGTTCTTGGTAAGAATTTATTCCTCTAATAAAATGTTTAAAAGCCAGGAAATTAAATAATTCTCTTTGATATATTAAAATTATTTCTACATTGAAAATTACCACATATTTATGTATTCACTCAACAAATTTGTATTAAGGGTCTACTGAATGGCAGGCACTTAGTGGCGTATATAGGAGAGATGATACAGGGAGTCTATTACCCAGGATAGTGTATTTTCAACAATGTTTAAGATCGTTTGAGCATCACGGATGTTAAGAAATGATTAACAGATTTTGGAAGAAGCAGTGTGAAAGCAAATCTCAGATGTTTCCTGTGTTTTTCATACTGTACCAACATTTTACAAGGCATGTAGATAAGGTAATCAAAAATGTTTTAATCTTTTCCTTTTTAATGTCTTATTTCCTGACTAACCAACACTGTCAGACACTTACGCACTTTTGACCCAATCCTTCCCTAGACTTGCTTCTCCTATGGTAGAACTTGGGTGATAGCTTTCAAGAAGTTTCTTTATACCCCTCCCTCAAAATTAAATGCTATATACTGGAATATTTTTTTTAAGACATAGCATGTTGTTTGAGGTACAGCCATAGTACCATCTGTTACCAGGGCACTAATCAAGTTTTCTTTTTGTATTATCTGTCCATTAATATGTCAAAAATCTATCACAACACAAATAAGTCAAATAATTCAAAGGCAGTTCATGAGTTGTTATATTTTATGCTATAAATGTGCAGTGTCATGAATATGGTACAAATCAATAAAAATCTTTAATAAACTAATGGTTTACTGCTTAAAGAAAGCTTTCAGTGAATCCTTTGCAAAGATAAAAATCACTGACATTTAGGAGGCCTAGGTGGCTCAGTGTGTTGAATGGCCAGCTCTAGATGTCAGCTCGGGTCATGATCCCTGGATGATGGGATCAAAGCCCTGTGTTGAGATTCATTCATATTCTCTCTCTCTCTCTCTCTCTCTCTCTCTCTCTCTCTCTCTCTCTCTCTCCCACCACTCCTCCCCCCGTCCCCCTCTGTTCCTCTCCCGGCTCATGCACACTTTCTCTCTAAAATAATTTTTTAAAACAATCACTGACATTTAATCAAGTATATAAATAGGGACTTTCTTACATTAGGTTTTCTTAATATGGTATAATCTCACAAGTTTCCCCAAACCTTTTGACTCTGTATATACTGTTATTGTTGCCAATTTCCCTGGGCTAAAAGACACACAGATAGCTAGTAAAACATTATTTCTGGGTGTGTCTGTGAGGGGGGGGTTCTGATGAGATTAACATTTGAATTAGAGACGTGAGCACAGAGCCCTCCCCAATATGTGTGGGCATTATGTAATTCCTTGAGGGCTCAAAGAAAAGAAAAAGGTAGAGGAATCGTGAATTCTCCCACAATCTCTGAACTGGGACATCCATCTTCTCCTGCCCTTGCACATCAGTGATTTTCAAGCCTTGGACTCATACTGGATTTACCCCCTCTACTCCACTCCCCTTAGTTCTCAGACCTTCAAACTCATTCCTGGTTCCCAGCTTGCAAAGGGCACACGGTGGGATTTCTCAACTTCCGTAATCACATAAACCAATTATATGATAAATAGCTTTCTTTCAGCAGTATGTGAAATATACATATATATATATATATACACACATATATATGTATATATATATCGATATATGTATATATACATATACATATATCGATATATATATACATATATATATTGATATATATATATATGCACACATACACACATATCTCATTTTTTTATGCTTCGTTTTACAGCATTTTACAGATATCACATTTTTAACAAAGTAAAGGTGTCTGGCAGCCCTGCATTAAACAATTTATTTTCGCTGTTTTTCCAACAGCATTTGCTCACTTCATGTCTCTGTGTCACATTTTGATAATTCTCACAATATTTCAAACTACTTTATTTTGTTATAATGATCTGTGACCAGTGATTATGACTCACTGAAAGGTGAGATGATGGTCAGCATTTTTTGGCAGTATTTTTTTTTAATTTTTTTTAACACTTTTATTTATTTTTGAGAGAGACAGAGCATGAGTGGGGGAGGGGCAGAGAGAGAGGGAGACCCAGAATCTGAAGCAGGTTCCAGGCTCTGAGCTGTCAGCACAGAGCCCCACCTGGGACTCAAACTAGCAAACTGTGAGATCATGACCTGAGCCAAAGTCAGCGCTTAACCGACTGAGCCACCCAGGCACCCCAACAGTAAAGTATTTTTAAATTAAGGTATGTATATTTTTTTAGACATAATGCTGTTACATACTTAAGAGACTACAGTATAGTATAAACCTAACTTTTATATGTTCTGGGAAACCAAAACTTTATGTGATTGCTTTCTATGATATTTGCTTTATTGCAATACTCTGAAACTGAACCTGTGATATCTCCAAGGTATTCCTGTACATCCTGTTGGTCCCATTTCTCTAGAGAACCCAGACTAATACAGAGTCCAAAGGAATTGTACCAGAAGCACACTCAAGTTCCTTCCAGTTATAAAATTTGATGTTATACCTTGATGCAACAGCTACATCCTTTATGTTAGAAGCTTCTAATCAGTACCTATAGCATAAAACTACAAATTACTTAAATTAATCATCTAGTTCCTTCTTGAGGTAATGTAAGGTATTTGTAGGATACATTTCTAGTCTCTGTCATGTTCAGAGTCACAGGCAAACTCTAAATAGAGTTTTTCTAAGTGTTCAGATATTCAGAGGGCTTCAGTAACAAGACAGCTGTCAATGCTACCTGGACTGCAATTTTGTCATCCCTATTCCAGCCTGCTTCTTGAGGATTTCACAATAAACCGAAACTATTTTCTGTCGTCTCATTAAAAGGGATTACAAAAACAAAGTTTAACTTGAAGGGTAAATATACTCTCTTTTAAACCGAAAGCAGTATTATATTCTAATTATTGAGACACTTATCATGTTTGCTATCCCTATTGATTTTTTTTCCATCATTATGTTGAAAAATCTTTTCAGTCATGACCCAGTGGAAGATGAAGTCTAAACATGAAATTTGAAAGTTCATAGGTACTTTGGGGATACTATAGCACTCCACCTGATGTAGATTAACAGCCTTGGATAATTGAAAGGACATTTACATTAGAAAGTTTCTCAAAGATTCTAAACAGTGAAATTACATGTGAAGTTATTGCAAAAAGTAACTCTACATGACTCAGGATAATTACCTGATTCATATCAATGGAGCTAGCATGGAATCACTTTAGAAGACAAAATGTTACAATTGCACTGAAATCATAGTCTTCCACCTACTTCAGATATTGGCATGATGATTGACTATCTCAATACGAGTATCAGAGTTCTCCCAAATGCCCTGACATTTGAAATTTTATAATTGAACCGTGTGCTATTCCTTATATCCCTGTCAAAGTGATTTCTGCTCCTAGAATTCCCACCATGTTCTCCCACCTAAAATTTTCTGCTGTCTACATATCTCTCACATGCACCTTCTGATTTTACTTCTCTGCTCCTACCTACAGATGAGATTATACACTCATTTGTCTTCCCCTTTCTCCTCATCAGCAGTAAAATCACAGCACTTGCAGTGCCTTACTGCACTTACTGGGTGACTGTCTTCCTCTTTATAACGGCAGTCTCCCGATCCAGAAAAGCAACAGTGCTTTCTTAGTAACCCAAACCTATCCCAATGCTGTCAGCACAGAGCCTGATGCAGAGCTCGAAAGCACAAACCATGAGATCATGACCTAAGCCAGAATCAAGACTCAGAGGCTTATAAATGTCTATCGAATGACGAGTGGATAAAGAACATGTGGTTTATATATACAATGGAGTATTACTCGGCAATCAAAAAGAATGAAATCCTGCCATTTGCAACAACGTGGATGGAACTGGAGGGTATTATGCTAAGTGAAATAAGTCAGTCAGAGAAAGACAGATACCATACGTTTTCAGTCATATGTGGATCTTGAGAAACTTAACAGAAGACCATGGCAGGGGGAAGGGGAAAAAATAGTTATAGAGAGGGAGGGAGGCAAACCATAAGAGACTCTTAAATACTGAGAACAAACTGAAGTTTGATGGGGAGTGGGGGAGAGGGGAAATTGGATGATGGGCATTGAGGAGAACACCTGTTGGGATGAGCACTGGGTGTTGTATGGAAAATAATTTGACAATAAATTATATTTGAAAGGAAGAAAGAAAGAAAGAAAGAAAGAAAGAAAGAAAGAAAGAAAGAAAGAAAGAAAGAAAGAAAGAAGGAAGGAAGGAAGGAAGGAAGGAAGGAAGGAAGGAAGGAAGGAAGGAAGGAAGGAAGGAGGGAGGGAGGGAGGAAAAGAAAACAAAACCAAAGAAAACAAAAGAAGACTCAGAGGCTTAACCGACTGAGCCACCCAGGTGCTCCCAACTAATGTTTCTGAGTTGCTTTATTCTATAAATGGAAAAACTGAGTCTCAGAGACATATAAATAGCTTTTCTAAAGTCATTCAGCTGATATGTCTGCAGAACTCATAGTCCCCATTCTTCTAAGTTTATCAGTTTTCTATAGAACTATAACACATTAAACAATGCAAGTGGTCTGTATACATCCTAGTTATTTTACTTATTCCTTTTTCCTCTATCTTTTATAAAATAACATCCTGAACAGACTTGCTCTTTAAATTCCTGAAAACAAAAACTTCCAAGCCTTTGTAAACACACCACTTTAGCCCCTACTCTTTGGTTTGCTCATTTTGCACACTTCGGAATCTTGCCTATGCTCTCAGAGCTAAGAAATCTCCCTGTTCTAATTGCCTGAGTATCTGCCCCACCGCCATTAACCATATAATCCCAAGGCAGCCAGAAAGCAAAATTTCACTATGTATTTTATCTTTATTGATACACAGTGTGATTATACCTCTGAAGAGGTAATGCTCCAGAAATATTAGGCATGTTCATTTGAGATCCATGAGCCATTTCAGATGATAAAAAAAAAGTACCACTTTATGGAATTTGAACCAGCCCATTAACTTTGCATTGCATAAAACTATCAGGTTAGGTTTTTTAATTGAACAGGCTTGAACTTTCTTAGTGGCTATTTCTTCCTTTCTATATTAAAATCTCATTCTTATTGCCTCTGAGTATACAAACATGCATATACATATACAAACACTGCATTTAATTAAAACCAGAAAGCCCATTTACTTAATTAGTTAGTGTGAATAAAGCACCCTTTGGAAAAGATACTACCAACTTTTACCCCTTTAGGAAAGCTATAAAACAAATAGAAAATCTCTGACTTTCCTTGACTCTCTATAAATTGTGTTCAGAAATGTGCCAACATTTACATACGTACATACTTCAGATGGCACAACAGGATTTTTAAACAAGTTCATAGCATATGTAGTCAGAAAACAGTGTCATTTTCAGGAAAATAAAAATTAGTAAATAAAACTACTTGATTTTTATTTTCAAATTTTCCCTGTAGTTTAATAAAACCTACTGAGCAATAAACATCAGATATATTTCTAAATACTTCACACAAAGCATTTTATGCCAATGTTTACAAGACCATTATAAAGTAGAGTATTACAATTGCCTCCAAATATAGTTGAGGAAACTTAGGCATGTATAGATTACTTAATTTTACTACATTTTCACACCTAGTAAATGGGAGAGCTTGCATTTGTATCCAGGGAATCTGGACTTCAAAGTCTATGCACTTCATCATTGAACTGTACAAACCTGTTAATCAAAACAAGTGCAAATTATAAATCTTACTTGAAAACATACTTGCCTACTTACTCTCACATACTTGTGAATACTCTAGTAATCTGTCACTGTTCAAAAGTGAATCTTTTGGAGATTTATAATTCTACTGGATATTATGTAACACATCTAAACTCTTTAGTCTGAGGTGCTGGGTGTCTCAGTTGTTGGGCATCTTACTCCTGATTTTGGCTTAGGTCATGATCCCAGGGTAGTGGGATCAAGACACATATTGGGCTCCATGATGAACGTGGAGCCTGTTTAGGATTCTGTCTCTCCCTCCGCGCTTCTCCCTCACTCATGAGCTCAGTCTCTTTCTCTCTAAAATAAAAAATAACAATTAATAAATAAAATGAAATCTTTATTCTGTTATGCATTGATTTATACCTTCTCATCTGTGGTAAGGTTAACTGTGTCCTAAAACTACTCCAATAATCTCTTGTATTACTCATTTATTTGCCTTTTTTAAGTTTTTATTTTCATTCCAGTTAAAATGCAGGGTCATACTAGTTTCAGTTATACAATATAGTGATTCGACAATTTCTTACATCACCCAGTGCTCACCATGACAAAAACCCTCCTTAATCCTCATCACCTAAGGTTTCACCCATCTCCCAAACCCCTGGTTGGAAACCATCAGTTTGTTCTCCGTAGTTAAGAGTCTGTTTCTTTGTTTGACTCTATCTTTTTCTTTTTTTAACCCTTTGCTAATTGTTTCATTTCTTAAATTCCACATAGGAGTGAAATCATATGGTATTTGTCTTCTTGCTTAGCATTATACTCTCTGTCTCTATTCATGTCCTTGCAAATGGCAGGAGTTCAATCTTTCTAAAGGCTGAATAATATTCCATACTATATATATATACACCACACCTTCTTTATCCATTCGTAAATCAATGGACACTTGGACTGCTTCCATATCTTGACTATTGTAAATAGTGCTGCAATAAACATAAGGGTGCATATATGCCTTTGAATTAGTGTTTCTATATTCTTTGAGTAATTACCCAATAGTGCAGTTAAGGATCCATTATTTTTGTGTGTGTTTCTTCAATACTTTAATACTATGAAAGTTCTGGAATTTCCTCCAAATTTGGAAACTGGTACATTAGCTATTTGAGAAAACCAAATATAGGGACCCCCTGAGGTGGAGCTGTATGTTAAATGTGTTATGACCACTCTTAGGAATTTACTAACTACAAAATAATTCAAAGTTTAAGCAGGATAGTGACCTGATGTTCTAGTTCATCATGCATTAGGAACAGAAACCAGAAAGAAAAGGATAAGTTAAGTAAAAGTGACCACTCAGTATTAAAGAAGAAAGCCTAGACACACAAAAACTTACATGGGTTTGTGTTAATGTTTTAAATGCGAAATATTAATGGTGAATATTCCAAACAGTGATGCAAATTGTTACTAAAAGGATAAAATGTGTTCAATCTCAGTAGTTTAGAAAACAATATATTGTACAAAGTGATATACTATGCAATAATGTCTTTTAAATTGAATGACCTTTTAAAAATAAATATTTTAACTTAGAAGAGAAAGTTATTTGTAAAAAGTACATATATGACATATTTAAATAAATTTATCTAGATAAAACATTTCTATAGTTCCTATAGTCAGATAAATTGTTTTCTGTGTCATATATTGATTATAAACAAATTTTATAAAGACAGCACTATGCCTTTTAATTATTTTTATTTCCCTCATAGACTGTAAAATAATTCACTGTATATCGGCACAGCTAACTCAAATTTTATGGCCTTCTCATCTACTACCATGACTTTCATCCATTCTGTCACCGGAAACCAAATTGCTCTAATTTATAAGCTATTTATTTGGAACTCATTTTTTTGATATGTTCTTAAATACTGTGGTCTTTTTTGCTCATTTATCTAACTGGTTTTGATTACTTTGCTGAACTCTTCAGGAATCTTGTCATAAATACTAGGGGTAAAAGGAGGAGCCAAATACTAATGGCTAAAAGTCAAGCATCTACTGTGATAAAACATTCCTAGGCACTGTTGGGGATTTATATATTATGAAAACACTTTAGGTATTAGATATATATGAAAGTGGTATAAGAAACCCAGAATGAAATCACCTTCCTCTACCATTGAACAATTTCTACTCGATAAAAATCTGATTCTATTATTAACAAGGACAAAATTAAAGTAAGCATTCAATCTTTGGAAATAGTCAAGTCATTAAGTTAATTTATAGCATGTTATTAAAATATGGACACATGAATAAATATTTCAGTCAATTTAATTGCTAATGTGGAAATGCTATAAAAGTGCTCCCTAAATGCCCAGGCAATAAAAATACAGAAAAACAAAAGGCAAGGGAATGATAAAAGGCAAGATGAAGAGGAAAGGAACTCAGGTAGGAAGACTGAGTGGAAAAATCTGATAAAAGAGAAGGGGAATAGAATGAATCAAAGAAAATCAGAGTGGAGAGGAGTTATTAGCTTTAGGAAAAGGTAAATTCCAAGATATTCATTTTGACTATTTACAATTCCATTTTGGGTGGTTTAAACAAATGGCAAATGTCCACCATAGAACCTTGAATATTTTAATATTTTAGACCTAATAAGGTCAGAGGACAGTAAACTTATCTCAATATTTGTTTTAAAAATTTATATTAATATATAAGGGTAGCTTAAACATATACTAATGTGGTTTTTCTCATATGCACTTTAGAGTGCCTAACTTTCTACTTTGTTATCTAAAATCACCTCAGTGTTAGGAGGATACATTTTTAAAACTATAGTGCAAATAATAATAACAATAGCAATTACAAAAAAAAAGATCTTTAAATATTTCTTAAAATTACTCTGTGCCATTTGCTGTCTTTAATGTTTTGCGTATGTAATGGCCACTATCAATTGGCATATTCAATATCCATTTCAACTTCCTCTGGTATACTTTCCTGTATGCTGAGAAGTTAAAAATTTTATCGTCAGATTCTCTCATAGTCAGGATTCCAGATTTGATTTAGCATCCATCCATCATATGTTGTCATACATATTTGAATTTGGAACTGTGCAAAGTGGAAAGAGATGCAGAATATGAGGTTTCATTTTGTTGATGTCAACAGCAATATGGCCCTATGTTTAATGTCCATTTGATTTGGAGACTCCTTTAGTAAAACTAGCAGTTTCTTGTTGTGGCCTAGGAGAATTAATTTGTGGTTATCAATGCCCAGATTTTGAGCCCTGGAGCTGACTTCTGCAGTGTGATTCTAAAGATTAAGAGTTGTTCTGAAGTTTGGCCAGAAGCCAGTTCTCTCAAAGATATTTTTAGCCAGTGAATATCTGGCAACAAATCATTTTCTTTGTAGGTTTGGGCAAGTTGTTTGTGTTGTCTGCAACTAACCCCTATCCAAATACATCATATCAAGAAAACAAGAGTTAAGATGTATTCTCTGACAACCAAAGCAGGATTTTCAAGTTCAAAGCAAAATAGTGGGCTTGATAGCTAGAATTTCTGAAGATAAAAAGAATACGATTCAAATTTCTTTAGCTCTCCAATATAAGATGAGATTTAGAACATACCCCACATATGGTATCTTGTTATGCTGAAAATCTTAAACTGAAGGAGTCTGAAAAAATGGCAGAATCAGGAGGGTCACTCTGACTTCCCAATTCACCCTTCTTCCATGAAAGCAAGATTATCAATCTCCCAAGTAAAAGGTACATTCCTTGTACCAGGAGGAAATAAAACATTCTTATCACCTAAGAAAGGGTATTTGGGGGCCAAAAATCTGTACAGACAAATCTTGTTAAATTAACCCTTCTCTTCCTAGGTACTTCTTCACCATTTACTGCCCCTAACCCAAACTCCTTTGTCTTGTCAATTTTTCACAAATTATTATTTATTTAAAAGGCTTAAAAGTTTCAGGGTCCCTGGGTGGCTTGTTCAGTTAAGTGTCTGACTCTTGATTTTGGCTCAGGACATGATCTCATGGCTTGTGGGTTTTCAAGCCCCACATTGGGCTCTATGTTGACAGTGCAGAAATGGCTTGGGATTCTCTCTCTCCCTCTTTCTCTGACCCTCCCCCACTTACTTGTATATATGCCCATGCTCTCTTTCTCTCAAAATAAATAAAATAAACATTTATAAATAAATAAATAGTTTATAAATGAGAGATTTTTAAATAAAAGCTTCTCACTCTGGTGAGTCCTCTGGGTCTTTATTCTCTTGTGAAGGCTCTAATGTAGATGTAAAAATTCAATAAAATTTGTACACTTTTCTCCTGTTAATCTGTCTTTGTCAGCTTAATTTTCAGACCCAGCCAGGAACCCTCAAAGAGTCAAGAAAAATGTTTCCCTCTCCTATATTTACTTGAAGCAAATTAAAACATTTCTTGATAGAAAGACTACTAAAAAAGAGAAGAATGTAGTCTCCACAATATCACTATGATTGATGGAATAAGACAAAAGACCCCAGCGAGAAAAAAAGGTTGAAACATCTGTTTTGATCTCCTATGTCCATGTTGGGTCCCAGAGTGGAGAGGCAGGTAAGATCATGAAATGTAAAGGAGAAGATTTGTCTCACTTTTGGAGGGACATTCCCTTGAAGGATGCTCCAGAATAGAATGTTGGGAGTGGCCATGCCAAAAGGAGTCTTAATGAAAAGCTCATTAAACTAGAAGGGAGCCAAGACTGTTACTTTTCTGATCACATTTGATATTGTGATTTATAATGAAAAATATGTTTTTGGTCCTTGTCCCTCTGCCTTCACAAAATTCCTAAAACCCTTGGAATTTCCTAAGTGATAGGAGCAATAAAGATGTCTGTGGTTATTAAAGAAGCCCCTTTTAACAACACTAAAGTTTATGTTAATGAGGTGACTTTTAGAAAGCTCTTAAGAATGGGAGCTGGTTGCCAGGGGGAATAAAGCACTTGATTAGAAGGTTGGAAATTTCAACCCCAACTCCCCCACCTCCTACATCAAGGGAGACTAGAGGAGGTTGATTCAATCACCAACTGCCAATAATTTAATCAGTCATGGCTATATAATGAAGTCTCCTTAATGACCCAAAAGGACAAGGTTAGGAGAGCTTCTGAGTTAGTGAACAAGTGGGCATGCAGGAAGAGTGACACAACCTGGAGTAGGCATGGAAACTTCTTGCTCCTTTCTCCCATGCCTTGCCCTATGCTTATCTTCTATCTGGCTGTTCTGAGCTGTATGCTTTTGTAATCAACCAATAATGTAGTAAGTAAAATGTTTTCTGGAGTTTTGTAAACTGTTGTAGCAAATTAATGGAACCTAAGTTTGAGGATGAGGAACCTCCAATACACAGCCAGTCAGAAGCACAGGTAATTTTTTGAACGTGGTGACATTTGCTGATCAGAATTGGAGTATTGAGAGTAGAGGAAGCACATAGAAGAGTGTTTTTCCTTTACAGCACCTCTTAAGTCCTACATGGTACATGAGACAAAATGTTTCTGTGTATCATAGAGTGGGATCATATAAGGAAACTGAGTTGAGCATGCCATGGGGGCTACTATAGCAAAGCATGAGATGAAACTATAGCAGAAGCTGTGATACAGAATGGGGAAGCATGAGCCAGATGAAGGAACATGGCAGATGCTCAAGGGAATTTCATATCCAATGAAATTCTAACTGAAACAAATCAGCCTGCAGCACATCAGTGTCCTAGCCAAACTAACAAACAGCAGATCAAAAGTTAGGCTAGGAATACAGTCACATTAGCATCAGATACCAATGGTGTCTATTGATAATAAGGGATAGTAAATTTAGATCTCACATGTTACCAGTCTAGAGAGAAACCCAGACCAATTAATTATTCTACAGGAGAAATGTGCTGACCCAAAGGACACAGAGGGCATCAAAAATACTATTTCCTTCAACCCCCACAAGGTCAGAAAAAACACACATCATCCCTATACAGCTAGATAGCACTAGAAAAAAATAAAGAAAGAAGGGGAAAAAAAACACAAACACAGATAATCAAACTCTTCTTAAACTGTCCCATTCAAGTTTCACTGTGCTAGTCAGGCTACTTTACCTCATAAAAGTTTAAGAAACCAACGCAAATTAGCAAAAGAAAAAGACAATTGAAAAATGCAGGGTTAATCCACCTTCAGTTACTTAAACAATGACCGTGGGAATTCATGTCTTACAAACTCAGTTATGATATTTTTGATACGGTTTATTCTTAACCAGGATATCCCCAAATGATGAAAAGTGGCTCCTGAAACTGCCAGGTAAAATGTAACCAATGTGAAAAAAAAAAAAAGTGTTCTTCTTTCACAAAGCTTCTGACAAAGTCTAGGTCCTCTTTTTGAACCAGTCACTCTTATCCCAATTGGTCAATTTTGGGTCATGTGATCACGTAGAGGTAAGGGTTGAATAAATGTTAAAGAAATTCCTAAGACATTGCCAGAGGATGCTAACAAAAACGATATCTGCCACATTAGCTTTCTCCATGATACTGCTAGATTTCTGCTAGTTCACTTACTTTTATTTCTCTATTTTTAGTTTCTTTCATTAGTTCTTGTCTCTCTGCACTCCATCTCCCTACATTTGATCATAGATGATGTTCTTACATCCACCTTTTTTTTAACATTATAGTTTCTCTGTAGATTATCTTGATTAATCTTTCTGATAGTCTTCATGTTGGTAACTCTGACTCAAAATTCTTATTACCTAAGTCATAGTCCTGAGATCTAGGCTTGCATTTCTAATTTCCCTCGGGACTTTCACCATCTTCCACATCTCAGTTACTGAGTATATCTATGCATAGCTTTAAGCTAGAAACTTCATATCACATATCGAATCTGTCACTTATTGTTTTTCTTAAACACTTATTTTTTTAGAGCAGTTTTGGGTTCACCACAAAATTAAGAGGAAGATACAGACATCTAGTAGTACAGAGTAGTACATTTGTTCCAAATGAGGAACATACATTGGCATTTCATAATTGTAAAATGTCCATAAGTTATGTTAGGGTTACTTCTTGGTGTGTATTTTATGAGTTTGGAAAAATGTATCCATCATTATAGTACCATTCAGAATATTTTCACTGTCCTAAAAATCCTTTGCTCTACCTACTCGTCTCATCTCCACCCTCTACCCCTGACAGCCAGTCTTTTTCCTGTCCCCAGAGTTTTGGTTTTTCAAGAAAGTCATGTAACTGGAATTATACCATATTATCACCTCTTCAAATTGGCTTCTTTACTTAATATTACAACCTTAAGTTTCTTCTGTGTCTTTTCATGTCTTGATAGTTCATTACTTTCTAGCTCTAAATAGTATTCCAATGTCTGGATGTACCACAGTTATCTATCCATTTAACCACTGTGGACATTGTAGTTGCTTCCAACTGTGGCAATTATGAATAAAACAGCTGGAAACATCCATATGCAGACTTCTGATTGAACACAAGTTTTTCACTTCTTTGGGTAAACAGCACAAAGTGGGATGGTTGGATCATATGGTAAAAATTAGTTTAGTCTTTCAAGAAACTGCCAAACTGTCTTCCAAAGTGGGAATACCATTTTGCATTCTTATCAGCCATGATTGAGAGTGCTGTTGCTCCCATATGCTCACCAGCAATTGGTGGTTTTAGTGTTTGAGATTTTGGTCATTCTAATAACTGGCAGTAGGTATCGTGTTGTTTTAATTTTCAATACCTGATAACATATGACATGGAGAATCTCCTCACATGCTTATTTGCCATCCATAGCTCTTCTGTGGTGAGATACTTGTTAACATGTTTGGGCAGTTTTTTTTTTTGAGCTGTTTTCTTACTGTTGAGTTTTAAGTGTTCTTCATAAATATTTAATAACAGTCTTTTATCAGAAAGGAGAAAAAAATTTCTTTTGCAAATATTTTGCAAATGTCTGTGACTTATTTCCATATACTCTCAACATTTTTGTGTTTTAAATTTAAGTCCATGATCTATTTTGAATTAATTTTTTTGATGTGTGTAAGGTCTGTGTCTAGATTTATTTATTTGTTTTTGCATGTAGATGTCTAGCTGTTCTTGGTATCATTTGCCGAAAAGACTATCCCTGCTCCATTGTATTACCTTTGCTTCTTTGTAACAAAGGCTACATTTCTATTTCTCAGCTTTCTAGTCTGTTCCATTTGTTGGCTTATTTATTTTTTCACCAATACCACACTCTCTGAATTATTGTGCTTTATAGTAAGTCTTGAAATCAGGTAGTGTTGGTCCTCAAATTTTGTTCTTCTCTAATATTATGTTACTTATTCTGGGTCTTTGTGTTTTTATGCAAATTCTAAAATCATTGTAATGTACACAAAATAACTTTCTGTGATTTTGATTGGGATTGGATTGAGTCTATAGATCAAGTCAGGATGTCTTAACAATAGTGTGTCTTCCTATCCATGAACATGGAATATTTTTCCATTATTTAGTTCTTTGACTTCATCAGAGTTTGGTAGCTTTCTCATTCAAATCTATCATCAAAATACATATTTTGTTAGATTTACATTTCTTTCAATTTTGTTAATGTGAATGGTATTGTGTTTTTAATTTTAAACCCATCTGTTGGTTGTTAGGATATGGGAAATCAATTAACTTTTGTACATCAACCATTATCTTGCAACCTTGCTATGATTGCATATTAGTTCTATGAAAATTTTCTTGTTACTTCTTTTCGATTTTCTACATAGATGAGCATGTCATCTGTGAACAAAGAGTTTTATTTTTTCTTAACAATCCATGTACTTTTTATTTCTTCTGCTTGTCTTACTGCATTAGCTAAAACTTCTAATATAAGATGCCAGGTTTTCATGGTTAAGTTTGATGTTATCTGTAGCTTTTTTGTTCATGTTCTTTTCCTATTTGAGGAAGTTCTCTATTCCTAGTTTACAGGCAGCTTTTGTCATCAATAGGTGTTAGATTTTATCAACTGCTTTTTCTGCATTCATTCGTTTTTTGTTTAATTATGTGATGATTACATTTATTGATTTTTGAATATTGAAACAACTTTGCCCACCTGAGATAACCCCACTTGTATGTATTGTGTAATTCTTTTTATACACTGTTGGATTCAAGATGCCAATATTTTGTTGAGAATATTTGCATCTACATTCATGAGAGACATTGTGTGTAGTTTTCTGGTTATTTTTCTGTCTGGTTTTTGTATTCGGGAAATGCTGGCCTTGTACAATGAGTTGGGAAGTATTCCCACTGCTTCTACCCTCTGAAAGAGATTGTGAAAAAATCATATATAATTTATTTATTCAATGGTAAAATTTGGGAAAATTAACCAATGAACCCACTTGGGCCTGGTGCTTTCTGTTTTAGAAAGTTATTAATTTACTGATTCAATCTCTTTAATGGATATAGCCCTATTCAGATTGTGTATTTCTTCTTGTGTGACTTTGGCAGCTTGTGTCTCTCAAGAAATTGGTCCATTTCATATGGGTTATCAAATTTTACAACTCTGAGTACAGAGCTATTAAGAGCATTCCTTTATGAATTTTTTAATGTCCCTATCTTTAGTGATGTCTGCTCTTCATTTTGTGTCTGCTCTTTTTTTCTTAGTTAACCTGGCTACTGGCTTAGTTATCATATTAATCTTTTCTAAGAACCAGCTCTTGGTTTCATTGATTTACCTATCATTTATCTATTTTTTCTTTCATTTTATTCTGCTGTAATTGTTTCTTTTCTTCTGTTTAGATTTAAGGTGTTCTTCTTTTTATAGTTTCCTTAGGTGAAAACCTAGATTATTAATTTCTGATCTTTCTTCCTTTCTAATAAATGTACCAATGGTCTAAATTTCCCTCTAAACACTGCTTTCAGTACATCCCACAAATTTTAATAGGTTGTGTTTTCATTTTTACTTAGTTCAAAATATTTCAAACTTTCTCTTGAGATTTTTCCTTTGCCACATGTATTAATTAGAAATGTGGATTTCAGCATATTTCAGTTATCTGTATGTTATTTTTATATAGATTAACAGCCTTGTTGTCTGAGAGCAGTCATTGTATGATTTTTTTTATTCTTTTACTTTCTTAAGGTGAATTTTATGCTCCAGAATGTTTATCTCGGTAAATGTTGCATATACTTTTAAGAAGGTTGTGTAGTCTGCTGGTGTGGGATGAAATAGTCAGAAGACAATTATATCCAATTGATTCACTATGTTGTTAAGTACATTCATCTATTTCTCCTTGGAATTACATTACCTTTTGCCTCATGTATTTTGACACTCTACTGTTAGGGACATACATAGTAAAGATAGCTATGTCTACTTAAAGAATTGACTTCCTTATCATTTTGTAATAATCTTTTTTATTCTGATAATTTTCCTTGCTTTGAAATCTGTGCTATCTGAAATTAATAAAGCTAATCCTGCTTACTTGCCATTAATTTTAATATAGTTATTTTTCTTCATCCATTTGCTTTTGATCTATATATGATTAATATTTAAAGTGGGTTTCTTGTAAACAACATAAAGTCAGGTCTTGTTTTGATCCTGTGAAAATATGAATTTAATTGGTATTTATAATATTTGACATTCAGAGTAACTACTGATAAATTTGAATTTTGAATTTATATCTACTATAATTATTACATCTTCCTATTTTTTACTTTTTTCTTTGTTCCTACTTCTGTAATTTTTTTTTGTTCTTTTGTGGTTTTACTTTAATTTTTATTTTAAATCCAGTTAGTTTACATACGATGTTATATGAATTTCAAGTGTATGATATAGTAAGTTAACACTTCCACAAAACACGTGGTGCTCAACATAAGTGTCTCCCTTAATCCTCATCAACCATTTAACTTATCCTCCACCTACCCACCTCTCCTCTGTTAACCATCAGTTTCTTCTCTACAGTTAAAAAACTGTTTCTGGGTTTGCCTCTCTCTCTATTTTGGTCATTTTGATCTTTGTTTTGTTTTTATTTCCATTTATGGGTGAAATCATGGTATTTGTTTTTCTCTGACTTATTTCACTCAGCATAACACTCTCTAACTTTATCCGCATTGATGCAAATGACAAGATTTTATTTTTAATGGCTGAACAATATTCCATTGTGTGTGTGTGTGCGTATATATGTGTGTATACACACACACACACACACACACACACACACACACACACATACATACCACCTTTTCTTTATCCATTCATCTGTCAATGGATATTTGGGCTCTCTCCATAATTTGGCTATTGGTGACCAAGCTATTAACATTGGGATGCATGTATTCCTTTGAATTCGTATTTCCTTTAAGCAAATACCTAGTAGTGCAATTGTTAGAATGTAGGGTAGTTCTATTTTTAACTTCTTAAGGAAACTCCATACTGTTTTCCAGAGTGGCTGCATCAGTTTGCATTCCCACCAACAGTGCAAGAGGGCTTCCATTTCTCCACTCCTTTCTTGTATTGCTGATTTTACCATTTCTTACATTTCTTACAGGTGTGAAGTAGTATCTCACTATAGTTTTGATATATATTTTTCTGATCATCGGTGATGTTGAGCATCTTTTAACGTTGATGTTGGCTATCTGTATGTCTTCTTTAGAAAAATGTCTACTCTTGTCTTCTGCCCATTTTTTAAATGGATTATTCATTTTTGGGTGTTGCTTTTTATAAGTTATTTATGTATTTTGGATACTCACTGTTTATCAGATATGTCATTTGCAAATATCTTCTCCCATTCCATAGGTTGTCTTTTAGTAGTTCTGATTGTTTCCTTCACTGTGCATAAGTTTTTGTTTGTTTGTTTGTTTGTTCTGAGGAAATCCCATTAGTTCATTTTTGCTTTTGTTTCTCTTGCTGCAGGAGACATATCTAGAAAAAAGTTCCTATGGCTTATGTCAAAGATATTACTGCCTGTGTTCTCCTCTAGGATTTTGATGGTTTCCAGTCTCACATTTAGGTCCTCTATGCATTTTTCATTTACTTTTGTGTATGGTTTAAGAAAGTGGTCCAGTTTCACTCTTTTGCATGTTGCTGTCCCATTTTCCTAGCACCATTTCATAAAGACACTTTTTCCCACTAGATATTCTTTCCTGCTTTGTTGAAGATTAATTGACTATATATGTGGGTTCATTTCTGGGTTTTCAATTCTGTTCTGTTGATCTATGTGTCTATTTTCGTGACAGTAGCATACTGTTTTGGTCACTACAACTTTGTAGTACAACTTAAACTCCAGAATTATGATGCTTTATTTTTCTTATTCAAGATTGCTTACCTATTCAGGGTCTTTTGTGTCTCCATACAATTTTTTAGAATTTTTTGTCTAGTTCTGTGAAAAAATGTTGGTATTTTGATAGATTGTATTAAATGTGTAGATTTCTTTGGGTAGTAGAAACATTTTGAAAATATTTGTTCTTCCAATTCATGAGCATGGAATGTCTTTCCATTTCTTTGTACCTCTTCAATTTCTTTCATCAGTATTTTACAGTTTTCACAGAACAGGTCTTGCACCTCCTTGGTTAGGTTTACTGTGCTTTCTGGTACAATTGTAAATGGGGTTGGTTCCTTGATCTCTCTTTCTGCTGCTTCATTGTTGGTGTATAGAAATGCAATAGATTTCTCTACATTGATTTCGCATCCTGCAACTTTACTGAATTTGCTTATCAGTTCTGCAGTTTTTGGGTGGAGTCTTCAGTTTATCTATATAGAGTAAGGTGTCACCTATAATTAGTGAAAGTTTGACTTCTACTTGTTGATTTGGATGTCTTTTATTCCTTTTGTTATATGATTGCTGAGGCTAGGACTTCCAGTACTATGTTAAATAATGGTAATGAGAGTGGGTGCCTCTGTCTTGTCCTGACTAGAGGAGAAGCAGCTTTTCCCCATTCAGGACAATACTAGCTGTGGGTTTTTCATATATGGCCTTTATTATGTCGAGGTATGTTCACTCTAAGCCTACTTTGTTGAAAGTTCTTATCATGAATGGATGCTATAATTTATCAAATGCTTTTTTTACATCTACTGAAATGATATGACTCTTATCCTTTCTTTTATTAATGTGTTGTATCACATTGTTTTATTTGTGAATAGTGAACCACACTTGTAACCCAGGATTAGGTCCCACTTGATCATGGTGTATGGTTTTTAAATGTAATTTTGATTTTGGTTTGCTAGGAGTTTTTTTGAGAATGTTTACATCAACGTTCATCAAGGATAGTGGCCTACAGTTTCTTTTGTGAGGGTGTCGTTGCCTGATTTTGGATTCGGGGTAATGCTGGCCTCATAGAACGACATTGAAAGTTTTCCTTCCTTTTACATTTTTTAGAATACTTTGAGAAGAATAGGTATTAACTTTTGTTTGATGTAGTTTGCCTATGAAGCTATCTGGTTCTGAACTTTTGTTGGTTGGGAGTTATTTGATTACTGATTCAATTTCTTTGCTGGTTATTGGTCTGGTCAAGTTTTCTATTTCTTACTGTTTTAGTTTTGGTAGTTTATGTCTCTAGAAATTTATCCATTTCTTCTAGGTTGTACAATTTGTTGGCATATAGTTTTTAATAATATTATCTTATACATGTTTATATTTTTGTGGTGTTGGTTGTTATTTCTCCTAATTTGTGATTGTACTGATTTGGATCCTTTCTCTTTGTTTTTTTATAAGTCTTTCTAGAGGTTTATCAATTTTATTAATTTTTTCAAAGAATGAGCTCCTACTTCATTGATTTGTTCTATTGTTTTTTTTCTTTTTAGTGTCTCTACCATTTATTTCTGCCCTTGCTTTTATTATTTTTTCCTTCTGCTGGCTTTAGTCTTTGTTTGTTGTTCTTTTTATAGCTCCATTAGGTGTAAGATTAAGTTATTTATTTGAGATTTCTTGCTGCTTGAGGTAGGCCTGTATTGCTATAGATTTCCCTTTTAGGACCACTTTTGCTGCACCTCAAAGGTTTTGGACAATTGTTTTCTTTTTCTTTTTCACTTATTTCCGTGTATATTTTTATTTCTTCTTTGATTTCCTGGTTGACCCATTCATTCTTTAATAACAAGTTGTTTAACTTTCATGTATTTGTTGTTCTGTTCCAATATTGTTGTTGTTGTCCTGGTGGTAGTGCTGTGGTGATTGACTTTAAGTTTCATAGAGTTGTGGTCAGAAAGATGCATGATATGATTCCAATCTTTCGTATTTGCTGAGACCTGTTTTGTGACCCAATGTGATCTATTCTGGAGAATTTTCTGTGTGCACTTGAAGAAAATGTGAATTCTGCTGTTTTAAGATGGAAAGTTCTGATATCTGTTAATTCTATTTGGTCCAGTATATCAGTCAAAACCACTGTTTCCTTGTTGATTTTCTTTTGAGATGATCACCCCATTGATGTAAGTAGGGTGTTAAAGTCTCCTACTATTGTTGTGTTACTATCAACTAGTTCCCTTATGTTTGTTATTGTTTTATTTGTTTGAATGCTTCCATGTTGTATGCATTGTTTTATATATTTGAGTGTTTCATGTTGGGTGCATAAAGGTTTACAACTGTTAAATTTTCTTGTTGGATTGTCACCTTAATGCTTACATACTTCCCTTCTTTGTCTTTTTTTAATATTTGTTTTAAAGTCCAATTTTTCTAAATATTGCTACTCCAGTTTTCTTTTGACATCCATTTGCATAGTAGATATTCCTCTATCCCCTGTCTTTCATTTTGCAGATGTCTTCAGGTATAAAATGAGTCTCTTATAGGCAGCATATAGATGGTTCTTGTTTTTATTACCCATTATGGCACACTAAGTCTTGATTAGAGAGTTTAATATGTTTACATTCAAAGTAATTATTGATAGATATATATTTATTGCCATTTTATTACTGTTTTTATCATTGTTTCTGTAGAGTTTTCTCTGAAACTTCCTTGTCTTTGTCACCTTTGGCCTCTCCTTTTTATTCAAAGAGTCATTGTTCATATTTTTTGCAGGGCTAGTTTAGTTGTCACAAATTCCTTTAGTTTTTGTTTGTTTGGGAAACTTTATCTTTCCTTCTATTCTGAATGATATAGCCTTGCAGGATAGAGTTTTCTTGGCAGCATATTTTTCCCATTCAACATTCTTAATATATCATGCCACTCTCTTCTGGCTTTCCACATTTTTATACTGAAATATCTATTTAGATTTATGGGTTTTTATTTGTAAGCTAAGGACTTCTACCATCTTGCTGCCATTAGGATTTTTTCTTTATCACTATTTTACTAATTTAATTAAAATATGTCTTGCTGTTGGCCTGCTCTTATGGATTTTGGTGGGAGTTCTCTGTGCCTACTGGATAGGTTTCTTGGTTTCCTTCCTAAGATTAGGGAAGTTTTCTGCTATTATTTCTTGAAATAAATTTTCTTATCCCTTTGTCTCTCTGCTTTTTCTGGGAGTCCTATATAATACAAATATTAGTATGTGTAATGGAGACACTGAGGTCCCTAAATTTATTATTGTTTTGAATAATTCTTCTTTCTCTCTTTGTTCAGCTTCATTATTTTACATTGTTTTGTCACCTAGGTCACTTATTCATTCCTCTGTTTATTTCAGCCTCCTATTCATTGCATCAAACCTTTTTCCAATCTTGCTATTCTTTTCTCACATCTAGTGAGTATCGTTATGATTGTTGTTTTACATTCTCCATCAGGCATGTTACTTATACCTGTTTCACTTAGCCATGGCTTTATTTTGTTCTTTCATTTATTTTGTTATTTTGTTCTTTCATTTCAAATAAATTTCTATGTCTTGGCAATTTTTTTCTAAGTGCCTGTATTCTTCTCTGTGTTAGAAAAACCACTATTATATCTCCTACTCCTGAAAGTAATGGCCTTACAAAAAATAGGTCATGTTGTGCTCAGGGCCTGATGCTTCAGGGAGTGTTTCTGGTGTGGGCTGCATGCACTCTGCTGTTGTGTTTTGGCTACCCTAAACACAACAGGCCAGTCATCTACAGAGGCTCTCCTTGCCTGCTGCAGGTAGTATTTGGCCCCTGGCCTCAATGTAGTGAGTTTTAACTAGGTGTACTCTGATTTGCTTGTGCAATGAGACCTGACACCAGTGTTGGTGCTGTGATGCTTTCCATTGGTAGCTCTGTGTTCATGCTGAGGGGTAGGGGATTGAAATGGCACCAGCCAGTTCCTTTGTTGCCAGAGAAGCAACTCTGTCAATGCTGCATCTCAGGGACACACTCATAGAAGAGCCAACAGTCTCCCCACTGTGTACCCTAAGCATTCTCCTGGTCACCATTTTCATGCTGTCTACCCCTGGTGTCATTTGCCTGCCCTCTCTCCCAGGAGCAGAGCAATGCCCTCCAGGCTCTATCTGAGCCAAGCCTGTTGACGTTTAAAACCCCAGGCATTAAGTGCTCCATTGTTGCAAGAACTCATGAAATTTAGCGTCTCATTTTCCAAGCCAACTGCTTTGGGGAAACATCTCCTTGTGTATTCCCCTGTGTGCTCCTCTTTTCCTCATGCTTCTCTGTGACCACAGCTCCCTTCCTCCTGCAGTACTTACAATATGATTCTCCCCTAAACCATGTCTCTGTATCTCCTAACTTCTCTGATGTGGCCTCTTCTTTCCTTTTAGTGGTCGAGTTTTTTCTTTCAGGCTGGGTCACACTACCATTTTCTGGGACAAGCTAGTACTGGCCACAGCTCGATGAAACTGTCCCTCAGAGGATTAATGCAAGCACAAGCTATGGGGGTCTCTAAAATATAAGATTTTGAAACAGCTGTGCCTGAGAGAAAATTCAGGAGGGCAGTGACACCTGACAGACAGACAGCAGACAGTTTGGACACAGACAGGGTGAAAGTGGGGAGTGGACAGAAGCTGGGGACACAGAACAGGTAAATGATTGTGCATCTATGAGGGAGAAATCTTCCCAGTGATGAGGAGAATAGAGAACGAGCTGAAGTAATTTTCACCATTAGCCCACAAGCACTAATCCACCAAGTGAGCTAAAAAGTGCCACCAAGTGGAGAACAGAGCTGTTACACGAATCCCCAAATTGTCTCCCTCAAGGCACATCTCCACCAGGGCAAGTATGGCTTGAAGACTAGAACAACAGTCCCCTCCACTGGAAAGCCAGCACAAATCCATTCTATGTACTAAGTCTACTACTCATAGGGTGGTGCAAAGTTTCAGCTTTAGGGGCAACTACATCGAGCTTCATTTATTTATTTATTTATTTATTCATTCATTCATTCATTTTTTTTCTTTTGCTTCCGTTTTGGTTTTTGTTTTTTCTTGGATACAGAAAGAACAAATTTTTGTTTTATTTTATTTTATTTTTAATTTTTTATTGTTTTTTTCTTTTCTCTATCCAGCTTCTCTTAACAAGCAAACCAAAACACACTTAGGATCTAGCTTCCTTTATTTTTATAATTTTTATTTTATGTTATTATTTTTTCCTGCAAATAACAAGACAGAAGAATGCACCCCAAAGTAAGAACAGAAAGAAAGGATGGCCAGGGATTTAATCACTATATTTAGTACAGATATAAGTAATATGTCTCAATTAGAATTTCAAACAATAATTATAAGGATTGTAACTGGGCTTTAAAAAAACATAGAGGACACTAGAGAATCCCTTACTGAAGAGAAAAAAGAGCCAAAATTAGTCAGGTGAAATTAAAAAATGCTAAAACCAAGATGCAAACCTGAATGGATGTCATGACAGTGAGAATGGACACAGCAGAGGAATGAATTAGTGATATAGAAAATAAAATTATGGAAAATAATGAAGCTGAAAAGAAGAGGGAAACAAAGGTAATAGATCACAAAGGTAGACTTAGGAAACTCAGTGTTTCAGTAAAATGAAACAATATTTGTATCATAGGAGTCCCAGAAGATGAAAAGAAAGAAAAGTGACAGAAGGTTTATGTGAGTAAATTATAGCTGAAAACTTCCCTAATCTGGGGAAGGATATACACATAAAAATCCAAGAAGCACAGAGAACTCTTACTAAATTCAACAAAATACAGCCATTGCCTAGGCATATCATAGTCAAATTCACAAAATACACAGATAAGGAAAGAATCCTGAAATCAGCAAGAGAAAAAAGTCTTTAAGTTACAAGGGAAGATAGATCAGGTTCTCAAAAGATCTGTCCACAGAAACTTGGCAGTACAGAAAAAAAAGTGGCAAGATATATTCAATGTGCTGAATGGGATAATATGCAGCCAAGAATATCCAGCAAGACTGTCATTCAGTATAGAAGGGGAGGTAAAGAGTTTCCCAGGTAAACAAAAACTAAAGGAGTTAATGACCACTAAACCAGCCCTGCAAGAAATATTAAGGGGAACTCTTTAGGTGTGTGTGGCAGGGGTGGGGGAGTTGGAGACCAAAAGTGATAGATTAGAAAGGAACAGAGAATGTAACCAGAAACAACAATTTTACAGGTAATGCAATGCTACTAAACTCATATCTTTCAGTAATCACTCTGAATATAAATGGACTAAATGCTCCAATGAAAATACATAAGGTATGAGAATGGATTTAAAAAAAAAAAAGACATCTACATTTTTGACCTAAAGACATCAGCAGATTAAAAGTCAGAGGTTAGAACCATCGATCATGATAATGGATGCCAAAAGAAAACTGGAATAGCCATACATATGTCAGACAAACTAGATTTTAAAACAAAGACTGTGAGAAGAGTTGAAGAAGTGCATTATATGATAATTAAGGGGTGTATGCATTAAGACATTCTAACAATTGTAAATATTTATGCCCCCAACTTTAAAACACTCAAATATATACATCAATTGATTACAAACATAAGGAAATTCATTGGCAACAATACAATAACAGTAGGGGACTGTAACACCCCACTTACAACAATGGACAAATCATCCAAGCTGAAAATCAACAACGAAACAATGGCTTTGAATGACACACTGGACCGAATGAACTTAATAGATATTGTCAGAATATTGCATCCTAAGGCAACAAAATATACATTCTTTTTGAGTGCACGCAGAACATTCTCCAAAATATCATATACTGGTAGATAAACCTCATGTAGTGAGATTTATCAAATAGAAAAAAAATAGGATCCAAGTAAAATCCAAATGAAAGGGGAGAGATCACAACCAACATCACAAAAATGCAAACAATTATAAGAGAATATTATGAAAAATTGTATGCCAATACACTGGGCAACCTGGAACAAACGGATAAATTTCTAGAAGCATAAGAACCACCAAAACTCAAAACGGAAGAAATAGTAAATTTGAACAAACCCACAACCAGCAAATAAATTGAATCAGGAATCAAAAATATCCTTATAAACTTATGTCCAGGGCTAAATAGCTTCCCAGGAGAATTCTACCAGAAATTTAAAGAAGGGCTAATACATATTCTTCTCAAACTATTCCAAAAAATAAAAATGGAAAGGAAACTTCCAAACTCATTCTACAAGGCCAGCATTACCTTGATTCCAAAATCAGACAAAGACTACACTAAAAAGAAGAGTTTCAGGCCAATATTCCTCATTAACATGGATGCAAAAATTCTCAACAAGATACTAGCAAATCAAATTCAACAGTACATTAAAAGAATTATTCACCATGATCAAGTGGGATTTATACCTGGGCTACAGAGTTACTTAAATATTCACAAATCAATCAACATGATATACCACACTAATAAAAGAAAGGATAAGAACCATATGATATTCTCAGTAGATGCAGAATAAGCATTGACAAAATAAAGCATCCATTCATGATAAACACTTTCAACAAAGTAGGGACAGATAAAACATACCTCAACATCAAGGCCATATAAGAAAGACCCACAGCTAATATCATCCTCAATGGGAAAAAACTGAGAGCTTTTCCCTTATGGTCAGGAACAAGCCAAGGATGTCCACTTTGACCATTATTATTTAACACAATACAGGAAGTCTTAGCCTCAGCAATCAGTCAACAAAAAGAAATAAAAGGCATCCAAACTAGCAAGGAAGAAGTCAAACTTTCACTATTTGCAGAGGACATGATACTCTATTTAGAAAACCCAAAAGACTCCACTGAAAAATTGCTGGAACTAATACGTGAATTCAGCCATAGGATATAAAATCAATGTTCAGAAACTGGCTGCATGTCTATACACCAATAATGAAGGAGCAGAAAAACAAAGAAAGGAATATATCCCATTTGCAATTGCATCAAAACACATTAGATACCAAGGAATAAACCAAACTAAAGAGGTAAAAGATCTGTACTCTGAAAATTATACAATACCTATGAAAGAAATTGAAGAGGACACAAAAAATGGGGAAAAAATCCTTGTTCATGGATTGGAAGAACAAACACTGTTAAAATGTCTATACTAACCAAAGCAATCTACACAGTTAATGCAATCCCTATCAAAATGCCACCAACATTTTTCACAGAACTAGAATAAACAATCCTAAAATTTGTATGGAACCACAAAGACCCTGAATTACCAAAGAAATCTTCAAAAAAACAACAAAAAAAACCTGTGGGCATCACAATTCTGGAGTTCAAGTTATATTACAAAGCTGTAGTCCTCAAAACAGTATGGTACTGGCACAAAAACAGACCCATAGATCCATGGTACAGAATAGAAAACCCAGAAATGGACACATAACTATATGGTCAACTAATCCTTGACAAAGCAGGAAAGAATGCACAAGGGATAAAAGACAGTCTCTTCAACAAATGGTGTTGGAAAAACTGGATGGCAAGATGCAAAAGAATGAAAATGACCACTTCCTTACATCATACAACAAAACTAAATTCAAAATAGAGGAAAGACCTAAATTTGAGGCAGAAAACCATCAAAATCCTAGAGGAGAACACAGGCAGTAAATCTCTTTGACATCACCCATAGCAACTTATTACAAGATACGCCACTGGAGGCAAGGGAAACAAAAGCAAAAACAAACCGTTGGCACTTCAGTAAGAGAAAAATTTTCTGTGCAGAGAAGGAAACAACAAAACAAAAAGGCAACCTAGGGAATGAGAGAAGGTACTTGTGAATGACATAACTGATCAAGAATTAGTATCCACAATCTATAAAGAACTTGGCAAACACCCAAAAAACATACATTCCAGAAAAGAAATGGGCAGACAACATGAATAGACACTTCTCCAAAGAAGACATACAGATGGCTAATAGACACATGAAAAGATGCTCAACATCACTTATTCAGGAAATGCAAATCAAAACCATAATGACATATGACCTCACAGTTGTCAGAATGGCTAAAATTAACAACACAAGTAACAACAGGTATTGATGAGGATGTGGAGAAAGGGGAACCCTTTTGCACTGTTGGTGGGAATGCAGTGTTACAGCCACTCTGGATAACAATATGGAGGTTCCTCAAAAATTTACAAGTAGAACTACCATATAATCCAGCTATTCCACTACTAGGTATTATCCAAAGGATACTAAAATACAGATTCAAAGCAGAAACATGCACCCCAATGTTTATAGCAGCATTATCAACAATAGCTAAGCTATGGAGAGAGCCCAAATGTACATTGACTGATGAATGGATAATGAAGATGTGGTGTGTGTGTGCGCATGTATATATGTATATATGTATATATATATATATATATATATATGTGTGTGTGTGTGTGTGTGTGTATAAATGGAATATTAGCGATCAAAACGAATGTAATCTTGTGGTGCCTGGGTGTCTCAGTAGGCTAAGCATCTGACTCTTGATTTTAGCTCACGTCACGGTTTCATGGTTCATGAATTCAAGCCCCACATCAGGCTCCATATTGACAGTGCAGAGCCTGCTTAGGATTCTCCCTCTCTCTCTGCCTCTCCCCTGCTTGTGCTCACTGTCTGTCTGTCTGTCTGTCTGTCTCTCTCTCAAAATAAATCAATGTAGAGACAAAAGTATGAAATCTTGCCATTTGAAATGAATTGATTGAGCTAGAGTGAATTATGCTAAGCAAAGTAAATCAGAGAAAGACAAATACCATACAAATTCATTTATATGTGGAATTTAAGAAACAAAATAGGTGAACATATTGGAGGGGGGGGGAAGAAAGAGGAAAACCAACCATGAGAGTAAATATAGAAAACAAACTGGGTGTTGATAGAGGGAGAGCGATGGGAGATGAGCTAGATGGGTGATGTGTACTAAGCAGGGCACTTGTTATGACAAGCACTAGGTAGTGTATTTAAGTAATGAATTGCTGAATTCTATTCCTGAAACCAATATTGCATTGTGTGTTAACTAAAGAGAATTTAAATAAAAATCTGGAAAAAAATATATAATGAGATAACAACTCATTAATCACCGTGGCTAAAATAAGAAAAAAGGAAAAAACACACACACACACACAAGAAGCAATAATTGTTGGTAAGGATGAAGAAAAAAATCAACCCTCATGCACTTTTGGTGGCAATGCAAACTGGTGCAGCCACTGTGGAAGACAGTAAGGAGTCCCTCCCCAAAAGAAATAAAAATAGAAGTACCATAGGGTCCAGTAATTTCATTAGTGCGCATTTACCCAAAGAATACAATAACACTAATTTAAAAAATATATGCACCCCTATGTTTATTGCAGCATAATTTATAGTAGCCAAATTATGGAAGCAGCCCAAGTGTCTAGCAATATATGAATGGCTAAAGAATAAGTGGTATGTATATATTCGATGGAATATTAATCAGCCAAAAAAAAAAGAGGAAACCTTACCATTTGCAAAAACATGGATTATAGAGACTATAAAGCTAAATGAAATGTCAGAGAAAGACGAATACCATATGATTTCCCTCTTAAGTGGAATTTAAGAAATCAAAACAAATAACAACAACCAAAAACAAAAACAAAACCCCGAGACACTAAGAAACAGACTCTTAATTATGGTTACCCACTGATGGTGGATGGGTGCAATTGGGTGAAATTAGTGAAGGGGATTAAGAATACACTCATCATAATGAGCAATGAGCAATGTATACAATTGCTGAATCACTATACTGCACACCTGAAACTAATATAACACTGTATGTCAATTATTGGAATTATATTGGAATTAAAATTACAAAAAATTTAAAAAGTGTTTTTGTACAGTTGGAAATGATAACATGTGTATTATATGGCTTCTGGGGAAAGTAAAGCAAGTAAGAAGAATGGTGAAAATAAGAATATATTTGAGAATTAGGGCTCCTTTTAATTGTTATGTCTAATAACTAATATAAATGTGAAATTTAGTAAGGTGATGAGAAAAATTAACATGTAAAATGTTATATTTAACAATGAACATGAAGAAAACTACAATTCTTCAAAATCAGACAATTAAAAATTTTATTACAGTGTCACATTAGACAAAGTAAACTGATTTGTGTTCACCATAAAATAACATTTAGCTTTTCCTCTTCTGCCTCTCTCTTCTCTTTCTGTGTGTGTGTGTGTTTCATATGTTTGATAACAAGAAAAAATATTTGGGACTCCTGGGTGGCTCAGTTAGTTAAGCCTCTAGTTACTGATTTTGACTGAGGTCATGATCTTCCAGTTCATGAGATCAAGCCCCACATCCAGATCTGTTCTGACAGCACAAAGTCTGCTTGGGATTCTCTCTCTCCCTTTCTCTCTCTGCCACCCTTCATCCACTGCTCACTTACGCTCTCTCTCAAACTAAAGAAATAAACTTAAAAAAAATACTGTTTTGTGTCTAATACCCTCTTAGACTGAACTGCCAATATTTTCATATTTTCATCAATTTTACAAAGAATAAGTGTTCTCTGCATGGATTGAAATGCATATTTACAAATGCATGCTAGAGATGTATACATAAATCTGGTGAGGAAACTATTATATAAGTTCAGTTTATATGTGGAATATTATGGATTTGTAGTTGAAACAGAGGGAAACTATGGAGGTTTTTCAGGTATTAAAATCTGAATAAATCCCGGAACCATCCATGAAAGGAAATCTCTTATAAGCAGAAAGCATCAGCCAGGCACTAACTACCTCTTTCCACCTTCATCCCTCTTCCTACACCTCATGATTTTTTTGTGCACATGCATGTTTTAGTTAAATCACTGACAAGGAAACTACCAGCCTTATGTTTCCACTAATGTTAAGAACAGCACATAGAATTTGTAATGTTAAGCCTAACAGATGATCATACTATAGAAAAGGAGAAAAAAATGATGCCATTAACCATGCAAATGTGTGCCACATCTGTACTAAATTGTCATTTGCATGAATACGGCTAAGGCAAGCAGGATTACTGTCATTAGAGCAATGCTGTTTGCATTGCTATATTGTACTTAAGGTTGTGTGGGTGTTTCCATTTATAATGCCCCCCTTCTTTTTAGGAGTTCATAATTCGGTTGTAATAATCTGCTTTTGGATGAAACATTACTGCAAGTTCACAGAGGGAGAGCAATTTTTAATTACAAAATTGGATTCAAATTGGTTCAGCCATATTTTAGCCATAGAAAATCATTTAAACATACTAACAAAAAAATGTTTCCTTTTAAAATACAAGTCTTTTGAATTGAATTTGCAAGAATGTGTTAATGTTGTTTTAAGATAGAGAACTGGTTTATTGCAACATTTTATATTTGTGGATTTTCTGTGGTTTGCTACCAGAAGACCAATACTATGTATATGATTGGTCCATTTTAATTCTTGACAAACTTCCAAAAAATTACTTCAAGTAAATGTGTTATTAATGGTTTTGCCATACCAGCTCTCAATAAACTGCATGCTGCTTATTAATATCAGGTCTCTCTATCTTCTAACAAGACACTAGACAATATACACATATTAAAGAACAATGTTACAATAAGTGTTGCTTATGTATGGATGAATAACAAATGATTTCGGCAACTTTAGGCTGGCAAGCAGTTTAAATGATGTCAAAGTTTTGTTTTGTTTTTTTAAATCAAGGATACGAGTATGAATCAGAAGTATGAAACTGAACGACTAATCTCTTGACTTTAGGCATTAATTGGAAATAGACATTGGCTGTGCATAGTTTATGAATAGTTCCAGTAACTCTATATTCTGAAAAGGACAAATATTTATATATAGTTGTTTTCTTTGTTATATAATAATGGCTAAAAGCCAACCTAAACTAATGCTCACACATTTAATAGAGTTATTGGTGACTGAATTAATTCAGATTGTTTTTACAATACTCTTGATAAAAGATAGTCATCTGTTAGTTTATCTAAGTCCCTATGGCTGTTGAGAATTATCATTTTGTAGATATGCAATGAGTGTATCCCAAAAATACATGCACATTTGTAGACCTATCACTGAGAATCCTTTTGGAAAATAGATGATTCCATTAATTAGGCAAGTTTGAAGACAGTTTACTTTAAGGATTACCTATGACATGAGTGGAAGGGGCGAGACCACAAGAAACACTTCAGCCTCTTGCTCTCAGTAACAGATTTTGTACCACACTAGGTCTAAAGGGCAAGAGGAAGAGAGAGTTTTGGAACCTGGAGAGAGAGCTTGGGAGAGGCCTTCCCAATGAGAGCTATGACCTCTGGTCAAAAGAAATAACTATGCAATTTATGACTTTATTCAAATATTGACTAATTCATCAATTTGCAAAGAACTTATGTGGCTTATTTTATGTAGCAAATAGGTAGTTTTTTAAGATAAAGTTAGATATGACATGGTTTGTGCCAAAGGAGGGAGTAAAATGTGAAGGGGAGGGAGAACCAGATATCTGTGTACAAACAAATGGTACAAACAAAGCACTAGGAGGAAGTGAGCAGTAGAGGATCCATTCATACCAGAGGTGGAGAAAACTTATAGAACACAGGCTCATTGATATAGGCCTTAAATTGTGGATACCTTTCCTTAGGCAAACTATGGATATTTTTTCTAGTAAAATTATCTTTGTGATACAAGAGACCAAAAGGACACAGTAGTTCAAGGAGTGTTTCACAAAGGAGCAATGTTAGTTAAAAAACAAACAACAAAACTCATAAAAACGAATGAACGAAAGAAAGAATATGCTGATATCTTCTAGGAGGGAAACTGAAATGCCAGTGTATGACATCTGTTTTCTTTAATATGAGAACAAAGTCTCTAAGTTTCAGAATAAGAAAGTAATGCAATCATTGCAACCCATTACAAAGATCAGTCTGACTTCCCCAATTCGTTTGGAGTATTTTGGAGAGGTCGTGAGAGTTGGACAATCACTTAGGGAACATTATCAGTACACCAATATTTAGATGACAAGAATTGAAATAGAATGGAGACAACTTAGAAAAAAGAAGGCACCCATATGAAGAGACTTAACAATGTATTTTAACAGTATATTTAAATTTGAAATCACTTGCTCAGATCAACATAATAAAAAAAGAAATATTTATATTATCAAGTTTATCACTGTTTAGTATCATGTCCTTCTGCATATAAGTTTCTTCCCAATATGCTGTTACAAAGCCAAGGGAGGCCGATCACTTTCTCCTCTGCCTCCCTGCCGTTCCAACAAGTATCATTATCTCTAATCCCAGCCTTGCTTATCCTGCTGAGCATCCAATAGCTATTAAAGATAGCTTTTTGCAGTATTAACTGAAGCCCTGAGTTCAGTGGAAGCATGTGGATATTTTGGCATATTTTAAACCATGCTTTTTTGAACAGCTTATTAGAATTTATCTAAGATATTTGGAGCTAAAAAACTTATTCACCTTCCCTGGCTTGGAACTTAGAGCTAGGAAGTTGTATGCTCTTATTTGGGGATTCATATTGATTAATGGAAATGTGTTTACTGTGTTTGGATGTAAAATGTGTTGTGAAATCAAAATTTGCTAATGTCATAAGATAACAAAGGCATCAATAGCACTGATATTTAAAATTTATCAGTAAAGTCAAACCAAGACATTACTAGAAAGAATAACATGTCATCCCTTCTTAAAAGTTCATATACACATGGGAGCACCTGGGTGGCTCAGTTGGTTGAGCGCCCGACTTCGGCTCAGGTCATGATCTCGCAGTTTCGTGAGTTCGAGCCCCGCGTTGGGCTCTGTGCTGACAGCTCAGAGCCTGGAGCCTGCTTCAGATTCTGTGTCTCCCTCTCTCTCTGCCCCTCCCCTGCTCATGCTCTGTCTCTGTCTCTCAAAGATGAATAAACATTAAAAAATAAAAGTTAATACACATGAAATTCTTAGTGCAACTCTTTAGGCCGAAATCCTTTTCCCTTTCTGTCAGAATACCTTCCTACCAAGTGAAGATGCTAAGTTACGAATTTGTGAGTTAGGCCAACTTTGAAAGAGCTAGATGGAAATGGACCTATGAGCAAGTCACTCTATGTGCCTCTCTTACTTTTCATTGTTTCATTCTGTTAAATTTAAGACCCTGACTTATTGATCTTTAAGCATTCTTCCAGATAACCGATGTGATCCCTACTTTACCTTCAAATATGAATAGATAGATAATGTGAGGTACCTACCGAAATAAAATGTTCAAAAAGTAAATGTGTTAAAGCATTATCAGGTAAGTTCAGGAAATCATTATGCTTCATAATGATAAAATGTGTACATAAAGGTTTTATCTTCATGATACCAAGTAGTGACAAATGATTATACAACACACACACACACACACACACACACACACACACACACACACCACAAATACACATCATTCAGTGAGCATATTTTCAAACATCTGGATCTTTTACATTATGGAGACCAAAACATCCAGATGTTTTCACTGAGTTTTAGTGCTAGGCATATTGTCAATATATCCCCTGAGGATCTCCATATTACTAACCCCAAAGAAGAGTATATGCATGGTGTTATGTGTGTATGTGTGTGTGTGTGTGTGTGTGTGTGTGTGTGTGTGTGTGAGAGAGAGAGAGAGAGAAAGAGAGAGAGAGAGAGAGAGAGAGAGAGAAGGAGGAGGAAACATGCCTACCCTCCTACTTCACAGAGTATAACATAGTGCATCCTACAACCACTTGTGGGAAAAATGAGCAAGATTTTTCATTTCTCCAGCTTAATGTCATCTTGACTTTGATCTCAGACTTAAAGGAAGGATTTACCATGACTTCATCCCTACACTAACAAAGAATATTTATTTCAAACATCTTTCTGTCTATAATTTGTGTGTACGTGCTTTCACAGTGTCTAGTGACTTACCCTGCATTTTATTCCTCTTGAATTCTTACTCTTGAATATATGTATATTTGCACTATCCTTTTGTTCCTCACTGTGTTTGTGTTGGAAACAGGTGGGGAAAACTCATTCAGTGAACTGCATGACTACTTGGGTCACCAAAGAAGCCTGCTTTCCTGACTTGTCAGTTCACGTTACTGTAAAAGGAATAGCTCTTAAAAATGCATGACTTCATGTGGTCAAATGTGTCAAAAATGGTTTAAAATAATACAATCCTAAGAACCATAGGGGGTGGGAGGGAACAGCAAAAAGAATTACTGGTATTTTCTTTCCCCATATCCCGTATTTATAGCCAGTGCCATAAAGGCACACCAGGAACACACGGGAGATGTGGTCATTTTCTCCAAATAAGTTTTGCCAAAATTACTGCATTTACCACTGATACACTTATTAATTATCTCAATATGTACTGCTGGAGTATCGATCTCTAAATATCCATATGTTTTGACCTGGAGGCAATTCTTGCTTTAATCATCAGATGGGGAAGGACACTGTGGAAGAACACAACTTGTGGATGCTGTAGTGTAACACTTTGGGGATAATCATAACAGAAATCACATTCCTAGGGGGAATAATTTACAAGTTTTAAAACAACCCTACTGTTTCACCTTACGTGAAAAGAAGCACGCAACAGTACTAAATAACTACCAGCATTTTCTAATTTTCAAAGTTGTATCAGTGCACATTTTACTGGGATGCTCTGAGTCACACATAATTTTAAGACAAATAGTTGTGAGGTAGGAAATGATTTTAGTTTTCTAATAGATGGGCGAGTTATTGTGTATATTATGCACCTAATAACAAAGAAAATAGCCTTTATTTATATTCTAAGGAGCTTGGTAGTTAAACATTTTTTTTCTCTTTAAAGATGTTAATTTTGTATTTTGAAAGTTACATTCCTTATCTTACACTCTATTCACTGATGTTACCAAATTCAGCAACAAACTATCTTGACAAACTATCTTTACTCACACAAATTCAGGAAATTGATGTACAGTAACATAATCTCCGCCCTGAAAAGCAGCTCGGTGCATCAATGTAGATTTAGTTCACCAACTGGTGCACCAAAATTTTGCAGGTGCAAATTTGGAAGCACTTTCAAAATCCTAGCACATTACTTCATTCCTGAAAAATGCTAGTATATTAGCCTGAGAATTTCAGAACGCAAATATTTCATTCTGGAAATTCATGAAAGCCTAAACTTAAGTAGATTGTCATTATTTTCTTAGCCTAAAAGCAAAGACTAAATGTATTTTAAGGTATTTTTCTTTGTAAATTCAGGCCTGCAATAGCTGTTCAGGATAAACAAACAGTTGGCAAGGAACTCCCTCTTGTGGTCAAACATTCCTAATTAAAAAAAAAGAGATTTGTGCTCAACTGATGGTCTGGATTATTAAAATGTGGGTCGCTTGTAACCATTAAGATTAACAATACTGATATAAGTGGTTTTACTGAAGCAATTCATTGCAAATTAGACCTAAATTCTGGAACATATGCTCTTAATTTTTCCTAAAAACACATCTTTGCACTGCTGTTCAGGAAACCCACTTAGAATTTCATTTTCTGAGGTTTCTTGTTACTTTTAAAATATTATGACATTCTTTTAAAATTATATGCACACACACTTATAATGCATGTGTGTGTAGGTATGTGTGTGTGTGTGTGTGTGTGTGTGTATAAATTGTCACAGAGTAGGAGACATGTATGAATTGAGTATTGTAAGAAATTTACATGCTCTTTGTTTTGATCTCAGCACTTTGATTTCTCATAGTTTCTAAAATTGTGGTACTGCTAAATGTTTTTTTAAGCAGGAAAAACAGTTTCCATATGCTGTTAACTAGTGCTTTCCCAGAGTACACAGGCAAGAGTCTGGTGTCAGAGGCAATAAATGCCTGACATCCAATCAAAAATGTCCTAAACACTTATTATGAATGAGGCAAATTACCAGACTCCAAATGAAGCTGACAAATTATAATTTTTTTCTCTGATTGTTCAACTTAAGCAATGCTTCCAACCACTTCACAAGATCAGTAATAGACACTATCTGTCCTAGTAGTGAGTATGCAATTCATTTCCACAATATCAAATTAAAACCTGATGCCAAGAAGCTGGGGATTTAACTTATCTTCTGACAGCACATCAAAGGTCGGGAAGAAGGCCCTGTGCTCAGATCAGGTCACTGCTGTCAGTTCAAATACTAACGATACAATCTCAACCAACTTCTTTTGGGAATGACTTTCAATATGAGCAAAAGAAGGCTTCAAAGTTCAATCAAGTCATTATTTAGGGAGAAAGAGAGGAAAGAGAAAGAGAAGGGAGAGAGAAAGAGAAATGCTGATCATAGAAGCTCTACAGTTTGTGCAAGAAATGTCTACACGTAGAGAGAGCTATTTTTATACATGTGCTAGTTCCAACATCCGTTTGCCTGCCTAAAGTTAAGCACTCAATTAATCATCAGCCAAATGATGCACTTACACTTTCTTTACACAAGCTAGGGAAGAATATGCATGACAAGACAAAATTGTTTGTCTTTAAATTTTTGTTCATATTTCTACCTGTGACTATTGTTAACTTTTGTTGACTATGGTATATGTTATATTTTAATTTCCTTTTATTGGTATAACACCAGATATGTTCACTATAGAAAAATCAAAACTGTACAAATTTTTTAAAATGGTAGAAATATAAGAACATTTGTACTTCCCAAAACATGGGTAGCGTTCTAACAGTTTAAATAACACCATTTAATAGATACTGACTGATTTCTATTATATATATAAGGTTTCTTTTTTAATAAGCTAATTTTTAACATCAGTATAATCTCTACTCTCTGTTGTACGAATGAACTGTATTTACTCAAGTCACCACAATAGAAGACATTTAAATATCTTTCTAACTTTTTCAATATTAAGAAAAAAGAACGTTCACATAGCTATATCATTATACACATGCCTAATTATTTAACAATACAATGTATTCTCAAATTAGTAAATTATAACAGATAAGATGACACGACTGTTTGATCAATGTGTTTGTACTTTTATTTTTAAATGTATATTTTAATAAAATTGTAAATATATTTCATGGATTCATTTTCAATTAAGTCAAATTTGAAATTTATTAAATGTTAAAAGAGTATATTTATTGAATTTTTTTCAAAAATCTAAGTTTCTTCAAAGGAAATTAATCTCTAAGGTCAAATTTCTTGCCTAGAAAATATTAATGATCAATAAATTAACTCATACTATCACCACCATATGCCTTCCTTTAATTGATACTTTCACTCACTAAATAATGTCAAGATCTCTGTAATACTTTTGGAATTAAAAGGATGCCTTCAAAATAGTAACTGAGCTCTTTGCACTGTTAGAGAGAAACTGAGCATAAATTATCTTCTCTTAAAGGTAATTATGGGTTTGTAATATATTTTCTTATGATATGTTTTCCAGAAGGGTGGTTTATCTGATAAGAAAAAAAACAGAGTAAGGTAACAGGCACCTATGTATACAAAACCAATAAATCTATATTTTATCTACCTTTATATCCACCTTTATATTCCATTACATTAAATCTAAGATTCTATTCATTGTAGCATGTACAATTATTTTTGGCACCACTGGGGAAGAACAATCCTTGCCAAATAGAATCTTTGCCAATCCTTGCCTTGTCTTTGGTTATAACTTCTTTTAAAGAGCTTAAAATTTAAATTATTGTCTCAAAAATTAATGTGTATATAGTCAGAGTTATATAGTATACGTAGAATTGTAAATAATTATACAATTGACCCTTGAATAACATGGTTTTGAGTATGTGGGTCCACCTATATGTGGATTTTTATAGCACAGTCATGTAAATATATTTTTTCTTCCTTATGATTTTTTCTCTAGCTTTCTTTATTGTAAGATTACAGTATATAATACATATAACATACAAAATATATTATTATACAGTTTATATTATCAGTAGGGTTTCTAGTCAATAGTAGGCTATTTGTAGTTAAGTTTTGGGGAGTCAAAAGTTATATGTGGAGTTTTAACTAGATGGGGTGGAAGCCCTCAACCTTGCATGTTGTTCAAGGGTCAACTGTGTATAATTATGATAATATATACCAATAAATCTGTATACCTATAGATATAGACCACAGGATGTTGGCCATGATTTTAATGATACATTAAAATAAATTACTTACTTTAACTTATTTTAATGTAATGAGATTGTACTTCACACTTGGTCACTTTTTCTGGAATGTATGTTTAAATCCTTTTAAGTTATTGGGGCGCCTGGGTGACTCAGTCGGTTGAGCATCTGATTTCAGCTCGGGTCATGATCTCGCAGCTTGTGAGTTCAAGCCCTGCGTAGGGCTCTGTGCTGACAGCTGAGAGCCTGGAGCCTGCTTCAGATCCTGTGTCTCCCTCTCTCTCTGCCCCAACCCACTCTCATTCAGTCTCTGTCTCTCTCAAAAATAAATAAACATTTAGAAAAAGTTTTAATCATTTTAAGTTATAAAATAATCTATAAATGCACACATTACACACAAATAAGAAAAACAAAACAATACACAGTAAACCAATGGCTCCTGTACATATTTTAAAAACCTGGGGAAGTTTTATTTTAAATACTGCATCAAAACAGATGGCTTGTCTATGGTGCATCTTCTGTGTCTACAGCAGACATTACTACCATGTTTCACCTATTCAAAGATGCCTTCAATGATCAGACACATCATCATTTTGCGTTTGATCAACAAAGAAAAAAATACTGCTAATTAGATCATGATGTGTTAAACACATCTCAAATCCAGAAAAGGAAAAGTATCAACCTTAGCATATATAAAACACTAGTCACTCACGATACTCTTTTCTACTAAATCTGAATACATCCTCAGATTATTTCTCATTGCAACATTCTTCACAGGCATACCAAAGAAGAAGGATAATTTTGAGATGAGAATGATTGGATATTGAGAACTCACTGTGATGACAGAGGGAAATTTGAAAAAACCCAGTCGGTAAAGAGGTTCAAGTCTTGCGATAGGATAAACCTAGAATGTCATGCGCCAATCTCATCTTGTCTTTTGGAAAAAAGTGAATTTACCTGCCCCCCCTTTTTTTTTAACGTTTATTTATTTTTGAGACAGAGAGAGACAGAGCATGAACAGGGGAGGGGCAGAGAGAGAGGGAGACACAGAATCTGAAACAGGCTCCAGGCTCTGAGCTGTCAGCACAGAGCCCAACGCGGGGCTCGAACTGACGGATCGTGAGATCATGACCTGAGCCGAAGTCAGACGCTTAACCGACCAAGCCACCCAGGTGCCCCAACCTGCCCACTTTTAGAGATAAGGAACCTGTGGTTTGGATTAGTTCATAGCTTATACAAATTCAGTCATCCATCAGGAGTGCAGTTACTGAGATTAATTGGCAAATCCATCTGATTTCAAAACATATTTTCTCTACCACCTCAGAACACCACTCTGAAATTTACTTTTCAGGCAATTTGGCTCTACAAATTATTCCACAAATGAAAACGTACCTGTATACAATCAGAACTGGAATCTCCTGACATGGCCAGATGTTAATTTATATTTAATTTTATGTTATATATTTTGATTATTTGTCTACTTTCTGGCCACTTCCATACAGAAAAACTTGATACTGACACATGATCACACTCAACCTCCCAGGAATATTCACAATCATTCTTCACCTTTGACAGTAGATTTCTGTAGCTAATAACTCATATCAACATACTGGAACTGATGTTTCTCAAGTGTCTCTCCTACCTCCTTTGGTCTGACTCAAATCCCCCCCCCTCTCTCTCTTCCTCTTCCTCTTCCCTCTCTCTCTCTAACATTCGACATGGAAATGCTCTTGTGTTTCTGGCCCATCCTATAGTATCCTTTACAGAACTATGCCTATAGTATCCTTTACAGAACTATGTCTTATCTTTTAAAAATAGAATATAACTTAGCTCAATGAATCAAGTTTTCTATTTTTAAAATTACTGAAAGACTTCTCATAATGTCACTGCATGTCAAGGTAGACAAGATTTAGGACAAAGAGAAGCAGAAATAGGTCAGTTAACCACAATATTTTTGGAGAAAACTGTCTGTAGTTTTAATAAAAGCAACTTACATGTTCATTCTAAGGAGACATTTTGTTCTTTGTGGAACATGCTACTCCATTTTAAGGCTTTTTTCTGTAAAGAAGTTGTTCCCTCTGGTGCCTCAAACTACTGCATAAGTGTATTGTGATCTTTCTTTCTTTCTTTCTTTCTTTCTTTCTTTCTTTCTTTCTTTCGGTGGAAACCATGACTCTCTTGGGTGTATAACTCTGGTTTAAAGTGGCTCCTTAATTGTAAATGATCAAATTGCTACATGGACCATTTATACAGAGGTATTTCTTTCTGAAGCAAGAGTGAAATCAACTGTTTTTGTGCCACACCAGGGACCCAACATGCTCCAGTAGATAAGCCACTGGCCTAAGGATGTAAAATCTCTCACACTTTCATTTTGCTCATATGCTTTGTTATCTATTTAGAGCCATGTAGTTAAATCTTGTTCATTTGAATTCAGAGACATTAAAAACACCAAAGGAAAGGATTCAAAAATTAGATATTTCATGTTATCTGAAAATGAGCAAGTACTTATAGAACTTCTTTGACTTACAAAAAAAAATGGAAATAGTTTATATTTTTCAAGGGAGGGTATCGTGAGAAAAAAAATGAATAAAACTTCCTTTATAAAAGTGGCCTAATATGGTATTCCAGAAGTCTTTGAATGGTGATACTGGTAACTAAGGTCCCCAAGTTTCTGTTTGGGGTTTAAAATATTTAATGAAAATGAGAGATAAGGCTACACAGCAGATTAAATGTTAATTTCCCTGATTTTAACTGAAATTATTGTGACAGTATTTTCACTATCATGGCATTGTTTTTCATAATATTCAAAAGATTTTATTGGTGGTTATATTTACTTTTTAAAATAGGAAAAATATTAATCGATGCAGGTTGATAGGCAAAGATATTTTTATATACAGGATCCACTAAGGGAAAACAGTAAGAGGGCTAATTTATAATAAAATGTTAGAGTTTCAAAGATCTATAATTCCCTTTCTTTGATATTAGGCTGCTAAATAAGGAAAATACCTAAGATTATACTATCCCTTTGCCAAAAGTCAAGTATCAATACGTTTATAATTTAAGGAACCAAACACTAATGTAATTAGCATTTCAATGTATAAATATTAAAACTTCCTCAACCACAAAGATAAAAATACTATTTTCCTTTGTTATTTTGCTTTCCGTAATGGACGTACTTTCTCTCCTTGATCATTTTATATAGAATGGGTGTAATAACAATTGACAACTGAGTCAAGCTCATACACTGTTAAATCACTGAACAGGAATCCCTGACTTACTTCTTGGTATAAAGAAATGAAGAGACAGCTTTCATGATAAAATGTCCAGAATAGCCATCGTCAGCCAAGACTCAAATAAGAAATTTACTCTACTTATCAAAAGTAATGAATTATTATTATCCCCATTGCCACAGCATGAGAGAATGCAGTGTAACTGAGAACCAGGGGCCAGCCAAACCAATCTTGTGTTAACACGCAATTAAAAAAAAATTATTTATTAAATAAAAGTTTTAGGTGGGAGAATTTCAGTCAAAGTCACCTGGTGGGTTTACTTGTCATTTTCACCTTGATGACTTGAGCTTGCATAAACATTGTTTAAGTATATGCTATGAGGCCCTGGATAAAGGTGACCCTTTCTAGTACATACAATGTGTATTTGAAGAGCTATAATACTTGGAAGAAGAGTAATTAGTCCAATTACTTCCCTGATAAGGAGAAATTATACTCATATTTAGCTTTAAAGTCTAATTATATTAATTCCCTTACGTATATTTAAGATAAATAGTACAACAAATATTGCTTTTGTTCTGGAAAGTTGGGTCCGTCCTTCTCTTGAATTGTCAGATGTGTAAAGACCTTAGTTAAAGATCCTTTTCAGGAACTGTCATTTATGTATTCCTGGGCCAGCTACAACTAACCTGAATTTTATTAATAATGACTATGTTTCCCAGGTAGAAGGTGGAAAATGTAACCAGCACCTCATTTATAAAGTTCTTTTAGTTTCAGTTTTCTATTTACCTGAGTAGTAGGTTATATATAAGATACAGCTGGATATCAGAAAAAGAGCATTGAATACAAATTTAAAGATATGTAACACTGCATAGCATTTAGAGAACAGAATTGAGAGATAAGTTTCATGGGTTCAATTCTCCAATTGGCCAGATATAAGACTCCTAATAAATCAAGTGTTCAGTTTTCACATCTGTAAAATGGAGATAATATTATGATAATGGTGCTTGTTAAGAAGAGTGTATATACGACTTATTGCTATTAGTAACATCATGTAAACTGGAGCGTCAATTTCTTCATCACTAAATTGGAATTTTTATAAAGGCTCTCTATTTCTGACTACATTTTAGGAATTTTGTATTACATTTAATTATACATGTAAGGAAAAAACTTTTAAAAATAATTTTATATGTCACATGCAAGACAGATGAATTTCACTAATGCACGAGTATTTACTTCAACCTAGCATGAAGTTAAGATCTTTATTATAATGGACCTTCACATATTTGAAATGGTATTTAATGTGTATTGGGATGTATACACAACAAATCTGGGGATCGGTTATCCTCTGTGTAAAAAGATAGAATATACACAAAAAAAAGTGTGTATCAGAAAACATCTTTAGAAAGAAATTATGGGAAAATAAAAAAAAGGAAAGAAAATGAAACAGGAAGACAAGTAAAAAAATAGTTATCAGTGAACTGTTCTTCTAGATGTCTACTACTGATAGGTCTAAATATCCAAACATATAATGAATGATGAATGAATGAATAAATGAATGAATAGCAAGAATCACAAATTACAGCAAATAAAAATATACAGCTTTTGTAATTAAATGAAGGTGGGTTTTTAATGGCTTAAAACTGTTTTAACTATATTTTACATAAGCCTCATGTTTTAACTATATTTTACATAAGCCTCATGGAAACTGCAAAGCAAAAACCTGGGATAGATACATAAAAGAGAAAGGAATCAAAGCACGAAATCACGAAATCAAAAAAATAAATAAAAATACACAAAAAGGAAAGCAGAAAGAAAGAAAGAAACAAAGGATCTACGAAACACCCAGAAAACAATTAATGAAATGGCAATAATGGCAATAAGCCCTTACCTATCAGTAATCACTTTAAATTTAAATTGATTAAATTCCCCGGCCAAAAGACACTTAGTGGATGAACGAATTGGAAAAAAGAAAAAGAAAGAAACAAATCCCTAACTGTATGTGATGTACAAAATACTCACTTCAGCATTAACAAGAATATGGGCTGCAGGTGAAGAGATGGAAGGTATTTCACACAAATGCAAACCAAAAGAGAAAAGGTGTAGGCACATTTGTATTAGACAAAATGGATTTTATTTATTTTATTTTAAAGTTTATTTTTCTTTTGAGAGAGAGAGCAAGAGTGGGAGAAGGGCACAGAGAAAGAGAGAGAGAATCCCAAGCAGGCTCTGTGCTGTCAGTGCAGAGCCTGATATGGGACTTGAACTCATGAACCGTGAGACCGTGACCTGAGCAGAAGTCAAGAGTTGGAGGCTCAACAGACTGAGCCACCCAGACTCCCCCAGACAAAATAGATTTTAAGCCAAAAACTATAGTAAGAGAAAAAGAAGGTCATGATATAATGAACACCTGAATGTATATTCATATGCATTCATATTCGGAGCACTTGAAGGTGTAAAAGAAATGCCAATAGACTGAAAGGGAGAAATAGGAAGCGATACACCAATAGCAGAGGACTTCAAAATTCCACTTTCAGCAATGAATACATCATCCAGACAAACGACCCATAAGAAAACAAAGGACTTGGACTACTCTTTAGACCAAATAGAGCTAAGAGACAGACATAGAACATTTCAACCAACCGTAGCACAGTTCTTATCCTTTTCAAGTTCACACAAAATATTAACCAAAATAAATAATATGTTAGGCAAACAAGTCTTAATAAATTTAAATTGACTTAAACAGTTTCAGGCATCTTTTCCAACCACAACTGTGTGAAACTTTAATTCAAAAACAGGAGGAAAGTTGCAAAATTTGCAAATATGTGGAGATAAAAACATGCTCCTGAACAGCCGATGGTTCAAATAAAAAATCAAAAGAAATAAAAATATAACTTGAGACAAATTAAAATGGCATTACAACATACCAACACTTACAAGATGCAGCAAAAGCAGTTTTAAGAAAAAATTTCATAGTAATGAACTCTTAGTTGAAGGAATAAGAAAATCCCAAACAACCTAACTGAATACCTCAAGGAAATAGAAAAGACACTAAGCCCTAAGTTAGTAGAGGAAATAAGATCAATGCAGATATAAATGCAATAGAGACTATGAAGATAAAAGAAAAGTTAACAAAACTAAGAGGTTTTTTAGGTTTTTATTGTTAGGTTTTTTTTTTTTTTTTGGTTTGTTTGTTTTAACATTCACAGTATTAGCAAACCTTTCCTTAGCGTAACTAAGAAAAAAAGAGAGGCTGCAAGACTTTTAACTAAAGAGAACAAAGTGATAATTACTAGAGGAGAGATGGGTGGGGAGGTGGGGAGATGGGTTAAATAGGTGATGGGTATTAAGAAGGGCACTTGTGATAAGCACTGGATGTTCTATGTAAGTGATAAATCACGAAATTCTACACCTGAAACTAATATTACCCTGTATGTTGACTGACTAGAACTTAAAACTTGGAGGGAAAAAAAAATCTAGGCACTTCCCTAAAGAGAGAGAGACACAGAGAGAGGCCTCAAATAAGTAAAATCACAAACGAAAGAGGATATGTTATAACCGATAGCACACTAATACAAGGGGTCTCAAGAAACTACTATGAACAGTTATACACCAACAAAGTGAGTAACCTAAAATAAATGGATAAATTTCTAGAAACAAGCAGCCTACTAAGACTGAATTATGAAGAAATAGAAAATTCAGACAGACCGATCACTAGTAAGGAAATTGAATCAGTAATCAAAAATCTCCCAACAATGTCCAAGACAAGATTGCTTCACAGGTGAAGTCTACCAAACACCAGTGTCAAGCACCTGGGTGGCTCAGTCAGTTAAGCATCCAACTTTAATGATCTTTAATGATCATTAAATGATCATTATTAAAATTAAAATTATTAAAAATAATTTAATGATCATTTAATGATCTTTAATGAACTTTCATGATCTCGTAGTTGGCGAGTTCAAGCCCCACATCAGGCTCAGTGCTCACCGCTCAGAGCCTGGAGCCTGCTTCGGATTCTGTGTCTCCCTCTCTCTCTGCGTCTCCCCCCTCTCAAAAATAAACATCAAAAAAATTTTTAAAGAGAATTTGTGTCAATCCTTTTTAAACACCTCCAGAAAAAAACTGAAGAGAGAACACATCCAAATTCATTTTAATATGTTTCAAACTACCAATACCAAATCCAGAGGACACTACATGAAAAGATAATACAAGCAAATATTCTTAGTGAACACAGATGCAAATATTCTCAATACAATATCAGGAAGCCAAATTCATAGCACATTAAAAGGATCAGAGACCATGATCAAGTAGAATTTCACCTTGGGAAATCATTCTTATAAGAATGATTAAACATCTGTATATCAATTAATGTGATATGTAATATTAACAAAATGAAAGATAAAAATCATGATTATTTCAATAAGCGCAGAAAAAGCACTTGACAAAATTTAACATCCTTTAGTGATTAAAATCTTCAATAAATTAGGTATAGAATAAATGTATCTCAACATATAAAAGGCTGTATATGACAAGCCCATCACTAACATCATACTCAATGGTGAAAACCTGCTCGCTCTTCCTCTAAGATTAGGAACAAGACAAGGATGTCCACTCTTACCACTTGTTACTCAACACAGTACTGGGAGTCCTACTTAGAGAAATTAATCAATTGAAGAAATAAAAGGGAACCAAATAAGAATGGAAAAAAGTAAAAATGTTTACAGACATCATCTTATATAAAGAAAGTCCTCGATATTCCAGCAAAAAAAAAAAAAAAAAAACAGAATTCATAAACAAATTCAACAGTTTCCAGATACATAATCAAAATAGAAAAATATGTGCCATTTCTGCACAATAGCAACAAAGTATCAAAAAAATTTAAGAAAACCATATCAATTACAATAGCATTGAAAAAATACTTAGCAATAAAACAAGGAAGTAAAAGATTGGCACATCACAAAGTATAAAACATTGATAAAAGAAATCGAAGAAACAAATGGAAAGAAAGATATTTCATGTTCATTAACTGGAAGAATTTTTATTGTCAAAATATCCATGTTGTCCAAAGTAATTTAGAGATTCAATGGAATCCCTCTCAAAATTCCAATGGGATTTTTCACAGAAAAAGGGGAAAAAATACTAAAATTTGTATTTAATGTTACATATCCCCAAAGCTTATTTAATCTTGAGCAAGATGAACAAAGCTAGATCCATGAGACTTTCTGATTTCAATATATAATAAAGCTAAAGTAATCAAAACAGTATGATACTGGCATACAAACAGACACAGAGTTCAAGGGAGTGGAATAGATATTCCTGAAATAAATCTATGCATTTATAGTTAATTCACCTTTGACAAAGTTGTCAAGAACAAGGAGCACACAATGGGCAAGGAATGTGTCTTCAATAAATGTTTGGATTTCTACATGCAGAAGAAAGAAATTGGACTCCTACCTCATTGTATATATAAAAACAACTCAAAATGGAATAAAGATTTAAATGTAAAAGGATACCATAATGAAACTAGAAGATAACCTAGGGAAAAAGATTTGTGACATTGTTTTGGGAAATAATTTTTTTTTGGTTATGAGCCCAAAAGTAGAATCAACTAAAGAAGAGACAAATGGGACTACATCCAACTAAGAAGTCTCTGCACAGCAAAGGGAAATCAACAAAATGAAAATGCAACCCACAGAATGGAAGAAAATGTTTGCATACCATATACCTGATAAGGTAGTAATAGCCTAAAGATATAAGGGACTTTTACAATTCAATAGCCAATACAATAAAATAAAATAACCCAATTTGAAAAAATGGAAAAAAGACATAAATAGATAATTTTCCAAAAAAGGCATACAAATGACTTAAAGGAATCTGAAATGATGCTCAATATCACTCATCATCATGGAACTGCAAATAAAACCACAATGAGATTAGACCTGACAGATCTCTTCACCTGTTAAGATGTCTGTCATCAGAAAGACAACAGAAAAGAATTGGAAGGGATGTGGAGAGGAGGGAAGTCTTCACACTTCAGTGAGGATCTAAGTTTGGTACAGCCGTTATGATAAAGAATATGGATCTTCATCAGAAAGTTAAAAATAGAACTTATGATACAGCAATCCGACTCCTGTGTATATATCCAAAAGAAATGAAATTATTATCTGGAAGAGATAGGTGCACTCCTAGATTTACTGCAGCATTATTCTCAAAAGACTTAATATTGAAACAATTGTCCACTGACAGATGAGTGAATAAAGAAAATGTGATTATATCACATATGATATATATACACAAAATGTATGCATATACGATTTATATGCATCTTTATACACATTTGTGAATCTGTACATATTCGTAGATACACACAGACACAATGGAATATTATTTGACCTTAGAAAAAGTAGGAAACAACATTGATGAACCTGGAGGATATTATGCTAAGTGAATAAGCCAGTCACAGACAAATACTGTGTTGTATCATTTATCTGTGTATCTTAACTACGGAAAATAAACTCATAGAAACAAAGAGAAGAATGGTGGTTTCCAGGGGGGCAAGAATAGTTTAGTAAATGTTACTCAGAAGGTACAAACCTTCAATTATAAGATGAGTAAGCTCTGGATATCCAATGTACAACACTTTAACTGTTGTTAACAATACTGTATTTTATACTTGAAAGATATGATCCACCCAACTCACACATGGAGAAATTAGTAATTTGAGTAAGCCCATATCCAATATATTGAAACAAAAACTTACAACCTTGCAATAGAAACCAAAAAGCAAACATAGTTTCACCTCTGAAATCTATAAACTGTTTAAGAAAGAAATGATAATCTCTACAATCTCTTCCAAAAAACAGAGGCAGAGAAGATATTTCCTAACTCATTCAATGAGGTGAAACTTATTCTAATACCAAAACTAGATAAAGACATTACAAGAAAAGACAGATGATAAGCCAGTATCTCTCAAGCACGTGGATGTAAAAATCTTCAACAAATTGTAAGCAAACAATCCAACAATGTATAGAAAGAATTATACACCACAGACAAGTGAGGCTTCTTTCAGGTATACAAGGCTGGCTCAATAGAAAATAAATTAACAAAATCCATCACATCAACAGGCTAAAAAAATCATATGATTATGTTAGCAGATACAGTAAAAGTATTTGACAAAATCCAACATCCATACACCCATACATGATAAAAACTCCTAGCAAATTGAATATAGAGTAACTTCCTCAACTTGATAGAGAACATCTATAAAAACTTACAGGTAACATCCTATTTAATGGTGAGACAGTAGATGATTTTCCATTAACATCGGGAACAAGGTAATATCTTTTCTCACTATCCTTATTAAACATTGTACTGAAAATCCTAGCTCATGCAATAAGACAAGAAAAAGAAATTCATAAGAACACAGATTGGGAAGGAAGAAATGAGACTGTTTTTGTTCACAGGCGATCCAATTGTCTATGTTAAGCAAAATACCAAACAACTGACAAAAAAAATTAATAAATGAGTATAGCGAGTTTCGAAGATACAAGGTTAATAAGCAAAAGCCCATGTTTTTCTCCGTATCAACAGTGAAATTTAAATCCCATAACTTGCATTAAAATTATTAAAGTGAAATATTTTGTTATAACTCTAATAAAATATGTTTAAAATCTATATGAGGAAAACTAAAAACTCTGATGAAAGAAATAAAAAAATTAAATAAAATATAGAAATGTACAAATATATATAAATAAAATATATATTTTAAACAAACTATGTATATAGAAAGTTATTCAAAGTTCCAAGATAAAAAGACTCAATATTTGTAAGACAACATTTCTTCTCAACTTGATATACACAATCAATACAATACCAACCAAAAACTGAGTAGATGACTTCCTGTATATCGATAAAATAATTCTAAGTTTATCTAAAGTTTATATGCAAAGTTAAAAGACCTAGATTAGAAAAGACTGAAGTTGGAGGACTTACAATGACAAATCTCAACACCTACCAGAAACCTCTAATAATTAAGAGAATGTGGAATAAGAAAATAATAGACAATGAGCTCAATAGAACAAAGATCTAGAAATCAAGTTATCCAAATACAGTCACCAATATTTGACCAAGTAACCGAGTCAATTCTATGAGGAAATTATATTCTTTACAACCAGTGATACTAGAACAACTGGACAACCATAAACCAAAAAAGAAAAAGAAAAACAGAAAACAGGAATCTAGATATAGAACTCATCATAACAAATTTCACAAAAATTGGGTCAAAATGAGATATAAATCTAAATGTGAAATGCAAACAATAAAAATTTCATAAGGGAAATGTACATGACCATAGGATTGGTGATGAGTTTTTTAGATACAATAACAAGAGTATGACCTATAAAAAAATTGGTAAATTGGACTTTATTAAGATAAAAAAAATCTACTCCATGAAAAGCAATGTCAACAGACTGAATACATATGCCACAGAATAGGAAAAAATAATTATAAACACAGATATGATATAAGATTTGTATCCAAAATATATAAAGAACTCTTTAGGGGTGCCTGGGTGGCTCAGTCAGTTAAGCATCAGACTCTGATTTCAACTCAGGTCATAATCTCACAGTTCTTGGATCCAAGCCCCCTGTCAGGCTCTGTGTTAACAGTGCAGAGGCTGTTTGTGATTCTCTCTCTCACTCTCTCTCTGCCCTTCCCCTACTCACTTGTGTTCTCTGAATAAATAAATAAGCAAGCAAACAAACAAACTTCAAAAATGAAAAAAAGAGAACTCTTTAAAAACAAGAAGAAAACAACAGTGATGAAACAACTAAAAAGTAGACAAAAAAATCTGAACAGATACCTCACCAAAGAAAATATAGAATAAAAAACATATAAAGTATGCTTTAAAAATCATGTCATAGGGAACTGAAAATGAAAACAATAAACTATCAGTACAAATCTACTAAAATGGCTAAATTCCAAAGCACCGATAATACCAAATATTGGTTATTACATGGAGCAATGGAAACTCTCATCTGTTTCTGGTAAAAATGAACAATGGCATAGCCACTTTCAAAGACAGTTTTGCAGATTCTTACAAAGCTAAATACCGACTTATCATAAAAGCCAGAAATTAGGCTCCTGAGTAATTTAATCAATTGAGTAGAAACCTTAATGTCCACCCAAGAACCTGTACACAAATGTTTATAGCAGCTTTATTCATAATCACTAAAAACTGGAAGCAACAAAAATGTCCTTCAAAAGGTAAATGGATGGGGGCACCTGGATGACAAATCAGTTAAGCACCCGACTTTGGCTCAGGTCATGATCTCATGGTTTGTGAGTTGGAGCCCTGCTTGGGTGTCTGTGCTGACAGCTCAGAGCCTGGAGCCTGCTTCAGATTCTGTGTCTCCCACTCTTTCTGCCCCTCCCCTGCTCACACTCCATGTCTGTTTCTCAAAAATAAATAAACATTAAAAAAAAATTTATCAAGGCAAGAAAATACACGGAGGAAATTTAAATGTATATTTCTAAATGAAAGAACCCAATCTAAGAAACATACTATATGATTACAAGTATACGACATTCTGGAATAGCCAAAAATACAGAGACCTTAGAGGTTCCCAGGGTTTGAAGGTGGGATGAATAGGTGGAACACGAGAGATTTTTAGGAAAATAAAACTATTCTATATAATGCTAGACATAACAGCATGCACATGTCAGAAATGTACAACACAAAGAGTGAAACTTTATGTAAGTATGGACTTGAGTTAGTAAAATAAAACAATATCTGATGTGGATCAGTAGAACTTATTGAATGTGAAATACGTTGCCTCATTATTTTCAAGATGCTTAATGTAAATTCTCAACTGAACGTATTATACATTGACTTGGCTCTGTAGAACTCCAAAACAAGCTCAAAAAATGAAAAAGTTGGATAATTTTGATACAATGTAATCTACTTTTTAAAATTAAACTGACTGGATTTAGATATATATATACAGTGTTAGTATATTTTGAAACCCAATGTGTTATGAGCAGAAATGTTTCCCCCCAAATTCATATGTTGAAGTCCTAACCCCCAGTGCTTCAGAACGTGAGTATACTTAGAGAGACATTTTTAAGAGGTAATTACACTAAGATGAGGTGATTAGGGTGGGCCATAATCCAATACATTTGATGTTCTTATAAAAATATATTAGGATACAGACTTACACAGAGGGCAGAGCACAAGAAACCAAGAGGAAGAGAACCAACAGGAATGGAAAAAGCCAACTAGAAGAACTTCTGAGAAAATCAACCTTGCCAAAAACTTGCTCTCAGACTTCCATTCTCCAGAATTTTGAGAAAACAAATTTCTGTTGTTTAAGACACCCAATTAGTGGCACTTTAATGGCAGCCCATAAGACAACTGGTTAAAGGTGACTTATTTAATCTAGTACTGCAAATACTTCTGTTATCATAATGAAGTTTATTATCACAATGAAGTTATTGGTGAGAGTATGAACTGTTCGTTTTATTATATCTATTTTCTCCTCAATTTTGAAACAATAATGGTGTTTAACCGTGGGGCATTGATCAAAGAAAAAATACTATGCATCAGCACAGAGTTGTATTTTTTTTAGGTTTATTTATTGATTTTTAGAGAGAAAGTGCAGTCAGCACAGAGCCCGATGCAGGGCTTGATCTCATGAACTGTGAGAACATGACCTGAGCTAAATCAAGAATCCAATGTCTAACAGACCGAGCCACCTAAGCGTCCTGAGCAGAGGGTTTTCTTTTTACGTGGAGAAAAAAAAAAGGTAATGTAATGTACTTTTAAACATTTTTTATAAATAACACTGTGAAAATTCCTTAACTTTTTATAATTTATTCGACTCGATAAATGTACATTATATGACAAATTTGACAATTTTGTGTCATGAAATCAAAAGAAAATAAAATACAAACTTTGTTTTTTTTTTTATTTTTAAAATCTGCTGGTATTTATTAATGGATCCAGATAATACTAGCCTATATAATGAACTATGCTTATAGAATACATAGTTCAGTTTGTGTTTATTTCATTATAGTACTTAATCCAAATTGTGGTTGAGTGCACCTGTTTATTTTTGTGTAGCTGAGAGTATTTGTGTATGTATATGTATGTAGATACAAGCATATATATATTAAGTGTATATGAACCTGTGTCCGTTTGCATGAGCACGTTTGTGCATGCCAATATGTCTGCATACAAGTGTTACTATGTGAGGGCAAAAATGAAACGTGTTTATTTGTGTATGTGCACTTCTGTGTGTGTGTATGCATATGAAATATATAACATGGATATGTGTGAGCACACATGTGCATGGGAGGTGGCATCCTTGGTATAAAACACAGTGCCTGCCACATACTGACCCCCAAAATTTTCGTAAGTAAGTGAAATAGTGAATACATTGTTTTCAACATTTTATTTTAGTTTCCAACTGACACACTTTCTATATAAATTTGAAATGTGTAAATTGCTTTCATATTAATTACACTATCATTATATTTATCTATTTGACCAAGAAATATGACTTTATCTGGAAGAATTGAATAGTGTTTTAAAGTCATATTTTTGTCCATTATTTTATATGATTTGAATCATCTTATGTTACTATTAGCCTCGTAGCAAATATTTCAAATTTAAAGTATTTTAAGCTCCACATCCAACTTGTACTCCAAGTTTGAAAATAAAAACTTATGTCTAAATCTAATGGTACAAATGGTAGAAAGTATTGTAATTTTTAAAACTTTAAATTTTATCTATGTCCAATATAAACTACAATAAACTATACAATAGTTGTTCCTTCATTAAAATATGTAGAACAAAGATTCTGATGCATTAAAAACAAGCTTACTTTATTTTCTTCACATCGCTTAAAATCCTTGGTTGCTCTTCTCACGTTTTCATGACAGTTTAAGACAGAAAAAAAATTTAAGACAATCATTTTTCTTCTTCTTTTGTTTTCCTTTTCTAGTTTTCAACATTTTCTGAAAAGAATCCTGTCATTTTTTTCCAAATCTTTTATTTTCTTTCCAATGTGCAATATTCTAAGAAGACTGAAAATATTTTCTTTCATTGATATATCTTCCCTATTCATTCCTTTTTTTTTTGACACTTCATTATTTTTTCTCATGTTGTGTTTTGAATAATGTTAAAATTGTCATAGCTGTTTATGTTCTTTTTACTTGTTTTGGACAAAATATTCAATCATCATCAAAAGTGTCAATAAATGGTTTTATATATTTAACAAAAACAACAAGTTGTTAAAAAATTTTTTTGAAGGTACTGTTTTACTCAACAAAGAACATAAATGAAAAAAATCTTTCAAGTATGTTTCACTTTTTCAAAATTCAAATCTCCTAAAGTTTGTGAAATTTCATGGAGGGTATTACATTACTAATTCTAATGATTTTTAAAAAACTGTTTAAAGGAAGAATTACCAAAACTGTTATGAAATATTAATTCAAGTAATATGAAAAATTAACAGATAAATAGAGTCACCTGTCCTGTTTCTCATATACTTAATTACTTTTATTACTTTTATCTTGCCCTGCAACTCAAAGTTTTCAGTGATTTTGGTGATGGGTCATCTACATGTCATCAGTCATTTATAGGCTCATGAAATTTAGAAGAGAACTAACTTTACATAACTTTGTCTAGCATTTTCTAATATATATTGTTAAGGCAAACAGATGTATGTCCATAGAGATTTTTTTCTCTTCAAACAGTATCCTTAATTCATCTATTTATTAACTTAAGTTCTAAAATTACTACATGGCTTGATTTTGAGGCTGATAAGTATGAAAGCATTTTCTTTGAACCTGTGGTAGAGGGAATACATTCCATTCCAGGACCAATGAATTGTTTAAGAATAGGACTTACAGCAAATGGGTAGAGTAGGAAAAAAAGCTAGAAATGTATAAAAGGATCAGGTCTTAGGGAAATTTCAATGGTGCATCAAAATATTTTATTGTCTGTGGTGCCTGGGTGGCTCAGTTGAGCCTCTGACTTCGGCTCAGGTCATGATCTCAAGGTTCCTGTGTTTGAGCCCCATGTCCGTCTTGGTGCTGACAGCATGAGGCTTGCTTCAGATTCTTTGCCTCCCTCTGTCTCTGCCCCTCCCCTGCTTGCATACCATGCAAGTGCGTATTCTTTCTCTCTCTCAAAAATAAATAAACATTAAAAAAATTACTCTGTGAATATTAACCTTAAGGTTTTGGGGGTGAGACGTAACCTGATCATATCTAAATGTTAGCAGGTTTAAAATGTGTTGAGACTGGAGGTGGGGAGATGAATTAAACTGCCAAACTTCAGGTGATACACAGTAAAAGTCATAACAAGACAAGCTTAGTAGAGAATTGCATACAATTGAAATAGATGAAACTGAGAAGCCAAAGATTTAAAACACCAAGGAACTGGCTTGGATAAAATGAGAGTCAGAATGTCAGAGGATTAATTACCAAAAAAAACTACTACAGGCTTGCCTAAGAGGCACAAGGAAACATCACACAATGTGGAATCATGTAGAAGGAAGAGATGTTAGGAGAAAGATGACCAATTTGATTAATCAAAAATATAAATGTAATTGAGGGTCAATGGCACCTGTTTCCTCTTTAATCTGGAGTCTAGTGTTTGTATAAGTGACTTAGTCTAATGGATACATATGGAACACCCCACAAAATTAGATATAGGTAAGGGAACTGGGACCAATATAAATGTAGCTTATGACTTTTAGATTTTAGGGTTTATGGGTCTTTACCTCAACTTTAATACTGTAAAGTGTAATTGCTATTCAACAAAGTCTAATATTGTTTTGGTTCTTTAAACACATTTGTCAAGAAATATACAAATAACAAATATTAAACTTTCTCATTAATCAAACCTCAATCCATCTTCCCCCTTCCTGTCTATTTATCTATCCACCCATCTAACATCCGCTGATGTTCAAGGGCCCAGGAAAATGTTTCAAATTACTACAAATCCACCAGAGATAATACAAAACCTTTTTTTAATGATAGACTAAGATTGTTTTCTTGTTTAAAAATTTGCATTGGGGTGCCTGGGTGGCTCAGTCAGTTAAGCCTCTAACTCTCAGTTTTGGCTCAGGTCATGATCTCATAACTTCATGGGTTTGAGCTCCACGTTGGGCTCTGCACTGGCAGTGTGAAGCCTCCTTGGGATTCTGTCTCTTCCTCTCTCTCTGCCCCTCCCCCACTTGTGCTGTCTCTGTCTTTCTCCAAATATATATATATATATATATATATATATATATATATATATATTATATATATATAATATATATATTATATATATATAATATATATACATTATATATGTGTGTATACATATATATAAATTTTGCAAATGTAATAAATTCTTACATGAATCTTTTAAGTAATATAATTCATACAATTTATTTCAACCATTATAGGTATAATACAATTTTAGTTTATCCCTTAAACCTTATCCCTATTTCAAAATTATTTCCAAAGACACATGATCTCAAGTGCTCTGAAAATTCTGAATACAACGTAGATTCTTTATTCTTTCCCCAAATCCCATTTTCTACATCTAACCAAAGTTTAAGTTATAGTTATGACTCAAGTAAGTAGTCGAATGCAATAACATTCATATAAGACACTGATTAACTCAAAATTTCAAAAGAATTTCATTTAACACCTAAATCCCTGCAAAAATGCCCAAAGGAATAGTGATATACTGCAGTTGGAGACCACAGTCTTCATAAACTCCCTTTCCATACTCTAAAATCAATTGTCTTTTATTCCTTTATGCATCTATCGATTCAACAGGAAAGATGCTGTTATAAAAATCAATGTGCAAAGGACTCCTTTCATGGTCTTTTGTCTCTTCACAAGGTTGTTTGACGTTTTATTATGAATAGTAAGTGCTCCTGATGATCGAAATGGAAAAGTTATTTCTAACATTCTACAAATAAAAGAACGCGGTATCATTGTTATGTCATGATACAAAGTTTCTATTTCATTTCCCACTTGTAAATATCCTCTTCAAAACTTTATTTACCTGCATTAAAGGAAGATTTGCTTTTGAAAAGTTCTATCTACCACTTTCATTCACCAGTTAGTGAATAATGATCATTATGCAGCATTTTCAAAGAAGATAATATATCATATCTTTCTGAAAAGTCTAGTTAAATCATATTACATCCCTGGGGGGGGTGCGATCTTTAAATATATAGTACTATCCTATAACATGGATAGATTTAGACAATACTTTTGAATCAGCAACTACAAATCCTGAAAATTATGATATTTATTGTATTAAAAGTACCCATCACAAAGCATTACCTTTGTTGATTTAAAAAATATATTCAAATGGATGGACATTAGAATTCAACTTCAAAACCCAACCTTAACGCATTCACTTGAATTACATACACTTAGACATTTGGTTAGGTAAGTGCTTGATGTCAAATGTGTGTTTTGTCTGCATTCACTTACTTTGTCAATTTTCAGTTTATAAAATCTACCTTTAAGTGACTTTGTCAAATCTATAATAAAAGAACTTCAATTGAACTTGTGTTGTGAATTTATTTAGTATCCAAAGTATTGAGTTATCTCCAGAAGAGCACTAAAGGGAAAAGTACAGAGGAACTTTCTGATTAAACTTTAATCAATAAGCCTTCATTTCCCACTACTTGATCTTATTTTCCTCTTGCTCCCGTCTCCCTTGTCTTTTGATTTCTCTAATTAAGAAATGAAAGTTCAATGCAAAATTGTTTGAGCTTTTTGAAGAAAAACTGCCCATTTGAAAGGATCTGACTGCATTTGACCTCAAAGGCTCTGGTACTCAGAAAAAGGAAAACAGGAGATGGGCTAAGATTTCTGACCAGGAATATTACTGTTAGTGTAATATAAACCATGGACTTGGAGAAATTCTGTCAGTTAAAGACTTGACATAATAATACAATTGCTAACTGAGACAAAGTTTTGTACTGCTTATTCTAACAATATATATGTACATTAAAATTATAATATATTCCATACCTGATATTTGAGATAAATGACCACTAAAATAATTTGTACATTCTAAAAGTAGTTTACTTTGCTTGTTTGGATTTTTCATTTGTTTTGGAAAAGTGTTATCTAGTTTCTTTGAATTTTTTCACCTATTCATTCAATAAATATTAATTACATACAAAGAACAAAGCACAATCCAATGTGCTGGTTATATAAGCAGTGAACAGACAAGGTTGTCAAGAAAAACCATCAAACTTAGAAAAGGACAAAAGATATTACTGATTATCCTTTCAATGAAATGATTGCTTTGACTGTTGGAGTCTCTGGGGATTATCTGATTCTATAGACATGCGCGTTTTTATTTGTGTTTGACATACGGTATAAAAATTAAATTGCAGAAAACTGATAATACAACTGATTTCTGTTCATGACAATGTAAATAAACACTGTTCAATACTAATAAATCTAAGTCAGATTCTCATTCCAACAGTTTGTAACATGTTAGTAATTCCCACAATGAAAGAGTTAAGTAAAATATTTGATGCATGTTTAACTGATATTAGATGAAAGTCTTGATTGTTACCATTTTGAAAATTTTATTATAACCGCATTCTTATCTTTTGACACTTGGAGTACAGTGAGTCTTATATAAACACCTGAACTTAAAAAGAAAGGATTATTCCATATTCATTCTATTAAGATGGTCTCTATGGAAGGCTGGAACTCCTTGCTTAGGTCAAAGGGAAAATGCAAATGAATAATATCTTTAAAGTGTCTGGGCTTCCAAAACAATGCTATTTATTTTCAAAGATCCAAAAGTAAGTGTATACTATTTCCTTGGTTTCCTGTGCCTTTTGTTAATTTTGGCTTTGAACACTAAGGTTGCACAATCTTGGGGTAATAATTTTTGCTAGTTAACCTGAAATTAAAGTATACATATTGTTTACAGACTTGATGGTAAATATGGTTGAACACCCACTGTGCAGTTTACAGGATCCAGGTGGTTATTATAAGCTTTTATGAATAGTCAATAAAACTTAATAGATACCCATTTCTAGTGCCTTACTCCCAGAGCCACTATCGGGTAGAAGATCAGCCCACGTGGAAAAGAATGTTACATCATTTAATCATGAACTCTGACAATACTGAGACCTGGCATTCAGTAGTGATATCTGCGAATGATGAACTAAAGCTACATGTAAGCTTGAGTAGTATATTGGTATAAAATTTTTCTAAAGGTAGCTGAAATCTTACCAAACAAACCCTTTTGAATAATTTAAGTTCCTTAATCTACTTCTCATTACATAATTACTTGGGTGGTTGGGAATGCCTATCAACTAACTTTAAAAATAATTTCATTATGGGGTGCCTGGGTGGCTCAGTTGGTTAAGTGTCTGACTTTGGCTCAGGTCATGATCTCACGGTTTATGAGTTCAAGCCCCACAATGGGCTCTGTGCTAACAGCTCAGAGCCTGGACCGTGTTTCCAATTCTTTGTCTCCTCCTCTCTCTGTTCCTCCCTGCTCGTGCTCTCCCTCTCTCTCTCTCTCTCTCTCTCTCTCTCTCAAAAATAAATAAACATTAAAAAAAATAATTTCATTATGAACTGATCAGAGCACCAATTTAGTAAGATTGCTTGTTCGAAGAAAATTCTACATATAGGCTACGTTCAGATGATGAAAATAGTAACTATTATAAACAAATGCATGCTACAATTTAATGTTTATTATTGATTTCTGAATATAGTTGGCAAAACATACTTTTCTAAAAGCCTATCAATTCTGATCGAAAACTTTTCTTCTTGAAAATTTCAATTCACCAAAACTTGCTAGTCATTTGATGAAATAGTGTAATCCTATCTCGTTTTCCCATACCCTTAAATGCACAGAAATAGCATTTTATTATCAAAACGTTATAAATTGGATTATGACATATTTCACAAAGGTAAATAAAATCATTATTTAGTAACTGCCGCCAACACACTTCATTTGGAGGGAAAAGATAGGACAGAGATAGTAGGTATGTTAATGTAGATTGGAAAGGGTAGATTAGCATTGGTAATAGCAGGAGAATATGTTCAGTGATTTCTAAGCAGTATTTTCTCTCCTTTTCAAGTTTCACTTTATAGAGGAAAGTTGATCATCTAAAATAATAATAATAGAAGTAATCATAATACCATAACAGAAAGGATGATTTGGCCTTCTAGTTTGAGGAAAACAAGTGAATTATATATATAATATATATATATATATTTATTAAATATATTAAATATATATAATAAAATATAAATATATAATATAAATATATAGTATATATAAATATATATTTACATACATATTTATATATAATATATATAATAAAATATAAAAAATATATAAATATATACATTTATTAAATATATTAATATATTAAATATATACTAAAATATATATAAATATTATATATAAATGTATTTATATATAGATGTATTTATATATAATATTATATATATAATATATATATATAAATATATATATTAATTGCTAATTGTATGAAGCTACATCATTTCCTTTGGAATTGAATATAGGTAGAAACCAAGTATTACTCATCAGGGAAATACAAATCAAAACCACACTCAGAGATCACCTCACGCCAGTCCGAGTGGCCAAAATGAACAAATCAGGAGACTATAGATGCTGGAGAGGATGTGGAGAAACGGGAACCCTCTTGCACTGTTGGTGGGAATGCAAATTGGTGCAGCCGCTCTGGAAAACAGTGTGGAGGTTCCTCAGAAAATTAAAAATAGACCTACCCTATGACCCAGCAATAGCACTGCTAGGAATTTACCCAAGGGATACAGGAGTACTGATGCATAGGGGCACTGTACCCCAATGTTTATAGCAGCACTCTCAACAATAGCCAAACTATGGAAAGAGCCTAAATGTCCATCAACTGATGAATGGATAAAGAAATTGTGGTTTGTATACACAATGGAGTACTACGTGGCAATGAGAAAGAATGAAATATGGCCCTTTGTAGCAACGTGGATGGAACTGGAGAGTGTGATGCTAAGTGAAATAACCCATACAGAGAAAGACAGATACCATATGTTTTCACTCTTGTGTGGATCCTGAGAAACTTAACAGGAACCCATGGGGGAGGGGAAGGAAAAAAAAAAAAGAGGTTGGGAGAGAGCCAAAGCATAAGAGACTCTTAAAAACTGAGAACAAACTGAGGGTTGATGGGGGGTGGGAGGGAGGGGAGGGTGGGTGATGGGTATTGAGGGCACCTTTTGGGATGAGCACTGGGTGTTGTGTGGAAACCAATTTGACAATAAATTTCATATATTGAAAAAAAAATTTTAATAAAAAAAGAAAAAAAGAAACCAAGTATTAAATAATTTGTCATTGTCCTGTGGTAGATATCTTTGTTTTCCCCAGCTCTTTTGCCTTCCTCTAGAAACAGCCTCACCAGACTTTCAGGGTTGTTTTTTTTTTTTTTCTTTTAGGAAGGTTTTACATACTTTGAAATACTTATACTTTATAAAAAGTTTCAAAGATAGCACAGAGAGGACCCACGTTCTCTTTGCCTCATTTCTTACAGTGGTTACATCATATGTAATTACAGTGCAATATCCAAAACAGGAATTTGAGATTGGTACAATGTGTGGATATGGCTTTCTGTCACTGTATCACATGTGTAGGGTTGCACAGCTACTACTATAATCAAGATAGAAGACTATTCCATAACCACAAAGATCTCTATCTTGCCAACTCTTTGCATTCATAGCTACTCCCCTGCCCCAACCTCCCTAGCTCCTAGAAGCTATTCATCTATTGTCCATCTCCATAACTTTTATCATTTGTAGAGTACAGCTTGCATGCGATCATATAGCATGTGTTCTTCTGAAACTGGATTTCTCACTCAGCATACTGTCGCTGAGATCTCTCCAAGATGTTGCACACATCATTCTGCATTCTTTCTTATTGCTGAGTATTCTTTCAAAGTATGGTTATGCCATAGTTTGTTTAGCCATTCACCTTTTGACGGAAAATAACTTTGTTTCCATGTTTGAGCTATTAAAACGAAGTGCTGGGAACAATCCTGTACAGGGACTTATGAAGATTAAGTTTCCATTTCTTTGGGGAAATTAGGGAGAATGCAATTGCTTGGTCATGTGGTAAATGTATGTTTAGTTTTTCAGAAACTGCCAGACTATATTCCAGATCATCTCTACTACTGCACATTCCCATCAGCAATGTACAAGAGATACACTTTCTGTGTATCCTTCCCAGCAGTTGGTATTAGTGCTAGTTTCTATTTTACCTGTCTTAAAGTGTAGAGCAATATCTCATCATAGCCTTCATTTGCATTTCCCTAATGGCTGGTGATATTGAATATCATAATATGTGTTTATTTCCCATCTCTATACTCTCTCTCTTCAGTAAAATATCTCTTCACACATTTTGCCCACTTTATAACTGGATTATTTATTCATATTGACTTTTAAGGTCTCTTTAAATACTTCCTGTATGAGCCTTTTGTCAGATATGTGGTTTATAGTTTCTTCAAGTCTATAGTTTATCTTTTCATCCTCTCACCATGGTTTTTCCCAAAACACAAGATTTTAATGTTGATGAAGTACAATTTATTCTTTTTCTTGCATACATCATTATTTTGGTGTCACGTCTAAAGTTCTTCCCCAAGCTTTAGGTGCCAAAGATTGTCAACACTGACATTTCCATACCATGAGTGGTGGCCGTCATTGCTTTTTGGTTCTATGTTCAGCCTCTCTCCTTCACCTTTGCTGGAAGAGTGGGTAGGGAGCCTCAGCTGTTTTTTTTCCCTTCTTCTTTAGGTGTATATGTGACATTTGGCTGATATAGAGCAGTTATGCCAGAGTTTTCTGTCCTGCTAGGCTGTGCGCTTAGTGATCTTTTGACTAGAAAGACTGGATTTCTCTTGGGACGTTTCTCATACGTATCCATTGCTTTCGCCAGGTTGCCAGCTCTATAGTATCCAGTCTGGGATACACGATGTTAAAAGAAAACGCAGGGAACTTACCACTTTGTTTTCCCTTGGAATCTCAAGATCGTTACTTGGTCTGCCTTCTTCTTTCCATCTTTCAGTCTTCTTGTGTCCATTTTATATAGTATATCCAAGGTTTTTAGTTGTACTTTGCATGAGGAATAAGGAAAATACATTTACTCCAACTTCCCAGAAGAAGAAATCTCAGTTTTCTCTGAAAAATTCAGATTTTTCCTCTACCGCATTTTATGTCTGAATTTGTTATATGTAGGCAATGCATCCTCCGGGACATGGTGATTTGTTTGGGTTTCTAAATATAATCCAAATATGGCCAGTTAGAGCTAGTCTAGTATCTTGGATTTTGCTAAAACTATTAGGAAAGAATACTCTTTTTTCAGAGGTTGTTAAACTGAAAATCTATCAGGCTGCAACTGTGGATACTAATTTTCTCAGAGACCACACCTAAGACTAAAATCACAATAAGTCACTATGCAGTGATGAGACAGTTGGAGCTAATGGACAAGGCACGGTCCTGAATTTAGCTTTACTTTCTGCTATTTAGTTTGGTAAACTAAGATGTCCCATCTTTACTTTCAGCTGAAAAAGTAAAAACTTTTCCAGTTTTTGTAATCAAAATATCACTGAAATTTATTAATTTCACTCATATTTCTACAGAAATCAAACATCCTACTCTCCTCCAAAATAAAAATATCCCATGGTCCTTTATCAGTGTTGATATATCTTGACTTAATCAAAGCTACAAAAACCCTAGGAAGATAGAAGAACCAGGCTATCTTATTATACATTTTAATGGTTCTTCCCCACTAAAAATACTCAGAAAATATTCCTACTTTTATCTACCTGAGATAAACAAAGTCTCACAGAAATTACTGGGCTATTCCTAATAAAAGCGATGAGATCAGGACCTTATGCATGGGCAAAAATGGGCAGTACCTTCTCGGTATTTGTTAAAAAATGAAAATAACCATCATGCCTTCCTATAATCCACTACTGATGTAAATAACATTCTGCAAACAAATAGAAATGAAATAAAATATAAATAACCATAAGGAACAACGTGTCTTTTCACATAAATGAATTTATATAAAAACTGAATATATATATATATTATATATAAAATATACACTAATGCAATATATGCTAATCTATACTGTTAGAAACGCATTCCATTTTATTTTCTAACTTACTCAATTCCATTTTAAGTTATTCCTTTTTTGTTGTTTGTCTTTAATATTGATTCCTTCCATATAAACTGCTTTGTTTACCCTTTAATAGGTTGAGTCTATCTTAGGAGAACATCTTTTTCTGTACATATTGGCATAAAACATTTATGGAATTAGAAACTGAGTATCTGAAGAAGGAAAAAAAATATTCAAAGTAAGAGTAAAGCACTACAAGGAGAAGATAATCCTAAAACAACTTTCAACTTTGATCAGCCCTGTATCGAACTAGCTTTCAGCAGGAAGTTGTGATCTAAAGTGAGAAAATGGGTTTCAAACGATCATAAATAGGAAAAACACATCATGGCTCACTTATTTTCATATCCTTAGGCCAGTAACAAAAAGGATATGGATTAGGTGCTCAATAGACCCATCAACTGGATAAAGGACTCAGTGAATAAGAAGTCAGGAGCTTCAAGAAGTCTGACTTGATTATGTTTTACTTTGCGCTTTTCATATACATTTCTCCCCTCTTTCCACCAAGGTTTCTTTCAGGTTTTCAAATTCTTGTTCTTGATTTTCTGCATTTTGTTTGGCTAAATTCTAGAATATGAATGTCAACTTTCCTCTCTCAGAAAGCTTTTGTAGAGTAATAGCCGCTCGATTCAGGCCAAGTGGGCTTGGACCTACTTCAAAGACCCCCTGCCTAGGTCCACAGCCTCTGAAATCTACTTTTTACTTTTTCTTATCTGACTTTTAATAACCGCCACTTTCTTCCTGCTGGTAGCTTACAGGCAGTGAGAGTAGCTACTTAGGTCAGCATCTCAAAGAGTTTGTTAATGGAATAACTGCCTGAGAAATGGAGCTGACTCAAACACAGTTTGCAACACATATGAGGGGCTTGGTGCATTAGAAAAGAACCACAAGATGTGTCAATCCATTATCTACTACAACCTTTTCTCTCTTAACTGCAATAAACCACCCACCTATCAAGGAAGTTTGTTGGCAGGGTCCAAGCAAAATATAAAATATTTTTGGTTTAGTTTGTGGAACACTTTCACTTTATTATTAGACTGTTTTTAGTCTGTAATAGGTTTTCATATTCATCCTGAGTTAACATATATTTAACAGTCATTTGAACCATAAATGCAGGTTCAGATGAAAGGAGGTATTATTCTCATGTGTACAACTGAACTTAATACCTTCCATTCATTTATTTAATTGCCAGATTTGCTAGAATATGTTTTTCTTTCCATTTTTATTGTTTAAATTTATTGAAAAACACGAGTACAAAAATGTGTTTCTCCATAAAAATTCAAAATGTAACAGTTAAGTTTAAAGTCACCTTACTATCATCCTTAATCTGGGCTCTCATATACTTGTCTCCTGTTGCTAATCACATTTATCAGTTTGGTAATTATCCTTCTAGATATTTGTCCATATATATTGAATGTTCAGTTTATTTTTCATGATATCAAATTTATCCAAAACAGCTTTTCAATTGAGATTTTCTTACTAGGCGTTATAATCTTGACTATAATAAAGTGATAGATTAGACAAGAATTGGGGCGCCTGGGTGGCTTGGTCGGTTAAGCGTCCAACTTCGGCTCAGGTCATGATCTCAGGGTCCGTGAGTTGGAGCCCCGCATCGGGCTCTGTGCTGACAGCTCAGAGCCTGGAGCCTGTTTCAGATTCTGTGTCTCCCTCTCTCTCTGCCCCTCCCCTGTTCATGCTCTGTCTCTCTCTGTCTCAAAAATAAATAAACGTTAAAAAAAAATTTTAAAGATTAGACAAGAATAAGAAAACTGGACCTTACCTAAGTAGTGTTACCATAAAAACAAAGCATTCAGCTTCTACTGTGCAAAATAAAAATAAAAGTAATAATACAAAGTAATATAAATTAAAACAATAAAAATATAACTGTTTTAAGGTAAATATAGTATTCAAAAATAAAAATAGTTCAGGGATATGTAAGGTGGCTCAGTCAGTTAAGCGTATGACTCTTGATTTTGGCTTAGGTCATGATCTCATGGTTCATGAGTTCAAGCCCCACATCGGGCTCTGCACTGACAGTGTGGAACCTGCTTGGGTTTCTCTCTCTCCCTCTCCCTCTCTGCCCCTCCCCTGTTCACTCTCTTTCTTTCTCTCTCAAAAGCAAATAAACTTTTTTAAAAAATTTAAAAAAAATAATTATTATTCAAAGTTTGGGCACCTTGGTGGCTCAGTCAGTTGAGCATCTGACTTAGGCTCAGGTCATGATCTTGCAGTTCATGAGTTTGAGCCCTGCATTGGGTTCTGTGCTGACTATTCAGAGCCTGGATCCTGTTTCAGATTCTATGTCTCTTTCTCGCTCTCTGCCTCTCCCCCACTCACGTTCTGTCTCTCTAACTCTCAAAAAAAAACAAACATTAAAAACAATTAAAAAATAATAATTCAAAGTAGAATCATTATAAAGTTGAAAGTAAGCCCCTAGACATATGTCTGGTGCATAGTAGGTCCTTAATGTCTTATGATTTTCTTTCATAAAGTGTTAACTGCACCTTTAAGTTCAAAAATGGAGTATGTAAAAAATAAAGATTGCATATCACAGTAAATCAGTGTACAATTATTAAGAAACATACAGAAAGTCATGTGTGAAAAAAAGTGCTAACATTCATAGAAATGAGGAAATTTAGATTAAAGTTATCTATCAAAGGAATCAGAGGAAAAAAGTGATATAACATCCTTTGTAACTAACCCACTGTGCTGGTGTACATTTTGCAGCTTCACTGGAGTCATCTCAATTTCTTGGGCAAATAAATATTTAAGAACACTAAATATGTTTATAGCAACTTCTAAATATTCTCTGTAAAATAGACACGACTCACAGGATTAAAAACATCCTTCAGTTCAAGTTGTATTTTGTTTGTTTGTTTTCAGATCTGTATAACTTAAACGCTTTTTTTTTTCCACCATGGCTATGGCACCCAGGGTTTGTTATGCATACTAATTTTGAGGGAATGTATTATTTATTATTTCCTCAACAGATCTTAATGGCTATATTTTGTGTTTGACAGTTCAGTAAATAAATTTTTTAAACTCTCCCTTCTTTGTCCCCTTCCCTGCTGAGTTCCTGAGCCCTATTTGCCAACTTTCAGCCAAGATTGAATCTTTACAGCTGAGTTTTAACCCATGATAAACATTAGTTTGCAATGGAAATGCTGATGCAGCTTTAATTATAGTGGTGTTAACGGCTCCATTATAATTAGAGATCTGCTGACCCTCTTAACTGGTTTTGCTTTCAGAACATCATGAGACAGCCTCCTTTTGCCAGTCATTCATCAGCTTCCTTTAAATTCAGTAACAATTTAGGAGTAAATGCACTCCTTAATATAGTTTCTTTGGCTGCTAAGAAGTTGGATGTTCTTCTTAGATCCTCAATTCTGTGCTCCAAGGGCTTAAAGGAAACCAAGGAGGAAATTTAAGCCATCTCAATTGTTCTTTAGTCAGAAATGTACTTCAGAATTCATCTTAGTGTTCTTTCCCACATTTAAAGCTATTTGGGTAAGGCATTTCCTCTTTCCTCTACCCACCTTCCCCTAGCTTCTAACATCTAGTCCAAGAACAGTCTACTTGTATTTATTTTCACTAACGTCAGTGGAGATGGAAAACAGCTGGTCAGCCTTCCTCTACAGAAACCCACTCATTAAGACAGTGATTCAGGAACCCTTAGTCCACTCTTGCTATCTCCTAATCCTTAACTAGTTCACACTGCCTGGTTGTAAAGATCTTAAATTGTATTATTTTTTTTCACAAATATGAGTATAAAGCAATTGAGATATAGTAGCTCACTCAAACAGCACATTTTCTGGGCAGATTAAAAAAAAAGTTTCCAAAAATTAAAGAGGCTTCTATTCACATCTGTACTAAGAATCTAATTAAGTTATCAGAATTCACTTTGAAATCAAAGTTAATAAATTCATATATGGTAAAACCTTGGATTGGGAGTAACTTGTTCTGCAAGTGTTCCACAAGATGAGCAAACACTTCTAATAAATTTTAACTTGACAAATGAGCGAAACCTTGCAATATGAGTAGTATGTGATGTCGAATGTCACATGATCACAAGTGAGCCAATGATTCTTTTCTCTCTCTCTCTCTCTCTCTCTCTCTCAGGGATTGTGGGTGATTGTCTCTTATGCTTGGATATTCGGTCTCAGGCCACGGTGTTTGGTGGGAATCAGTGATTTTTCAGAACGTTGGAAGGTTCTCACAATTGGCATTAGTGTATTTTTTGTAACTTTAAAGCATCTATGGGTAGTCCTTTGCTTTTCCATACAAGAGTAAGCTTAGGAATGCTTTGCTTCATTCTAGGTCAGGCTGCCTACAGATAAAGACCCCTTCCCCTGATACCTTATTGCCAGTTACATTAAATACAGTATATGACAAGAGTTTATTAATATTGTACTGTAGTCAACATTCATGCAAGTGTATACAATGGCCCCCATGCAGAAAAAGATTCCATTGAGCCAAGAGATAGCAGTGGTCCCATTAGTGGTAGTGAAAGTTGTCCTATACAATAACCCTCCTCTCTCTTGTCTCCCTCACACCAGCCACGAAGGTTTTCAAAGGTAACTGCAGGTTAATTTGTATGTTTTTCTTTATATTTTGTATTTTATTATTTTGTATTATATTACAGTATTGTAATAATTTTTATATGACTATTTTTGGGCTGTGGAACAGATCATCCAAGTTTCATTATTTCTTATGGGGAAATTTGCTTTAATATACAAGTGCTTTGGATCATAAGCATGTTTCCAGAATGAATTATGCTCACAAAGCAAGGTTTTACTGTGTATTGCAGAATTCAACTTTTGACATGCACCTGGGTAGTTGTTAAAAATTCTGATTCAGTAAACCTGTTGAGGGACCCAGGAGAAGGCATGCACAACAAGTACCAAGCTTTTCCCCTGCACCCGGAACCCCTTGATTCTCATGCAGAGGGCACCCAGCAAACACGGGGAGGAGCACCCTCATAACAGTTAGATTATCCAACTGCAGTTATGGGCAAACAACCATTTGAAAATTTCTATGAATAGAGGTTTCAGAACTAACCATGTCCATTCAGTTAGTGTATTTCTTAAAATTTATATGCTCAACTGTATTGAGATTTGTATAAGCGTGCCATCAGGAGGTAATAGCAACCTTGAAAACTTGATTGTAAAAAGCAGAAACTCAAACCAATTACTATGGGTAACTCAAGGAGAAAAAAACGTTTGTTAAAATGCTAAGGCATAGCAGACTGGATTATAGAAAAACTGGAGAACCAGCTTTGAGAAATAGGGGAAATAAGGTACGAAACAGAAAGCCAAGAATCAACATAGGAAGTGCATTAAGAATGATGTTGGTAAAGTTACTGCCTTTAACACACTGTCGACAAGCTGCATTCTTCTCTATGCCACCACCACCTAGAAGAGCTTCTGTTCTTGTATCTTTTATTCCCTCCTTGGAGTTTCAAATCTCAGGGGAAACAAGCCAGTTAACTGAACTTAGGCCACATGATCGAGGGTGGGCTTCAGCCAGAAAATGCCATCTTTCTAATATACAGTCATATATAATTAAATGTTTTGAAAAGACCACATGGCCCAATAAAGCTACAAACTCTGAATACAAAGCATGTACAAAATAGTTGCTATATATAGACTCACAACAGATTTTTGCTGGAGTCTTGTCCTTCAGAATAATAAGGTCTTGGAATTCTCTCTCAAAGAGTTATGGCAGGGATACCGTCTTACATTCAAACTGTTAACTCTCATTCTCACCAGCTATACAGGCTTTATTTACATCAATGAGATTACTCTTCGTATCTACTTACTTTCACCTATGTAATGTATCCATAGTGTTATAACAGATATTTTAACATGTACCATACATTATGTACATGTATTTTCTTTGCAAAGTTTGTTTTCAAATAATCTGTACAGTTTTATTGTGTTCTTTGTCTTTTTTGGGAGAAGCTTAGCAGGTCTTTATGTATTCTAGATATTAGTCTTTTGTTAAATATGTATTTTGACAATATTTTATCCCTGTTTATGTTTATATCAGCTTATTTCATTAATAATGCTTTTTGAGCATCAGATTTTGATTTTAATAAAGTTGAACTTAACCATTTGTCTTTTATAGTTGCTTTCTGTGACTAGTTTAATAAATCTTTTTACTTATATTTTTTTCTGGAATCTTTACAGTGTAGTACTTATATTTAAGTCTGTGATACATTTCAAATTTAATTTTGCATACACGTAAAATGAATATCCAGGTTTATTTCCCCACCCAAATGGATATCCAGTTGTTCCAGCACTATTTATTGAAAATATTTGTTCCATAGAATTATTTTGACATCGTATTTGAAATGAATTAGCCATATATGTGTTTGTTTCTTGAATTTTATTATGTTCTAGTGATCCATTTTATTTTCTTAAAATAGTGACTATTTTCTTAAATACAACTTTTCAGTAATCTTAAAGTCTTATTTAAGTCCTCCTACATTCTTCTTTTTTTTCTTTAGTTATATTTTGCTATACAATGTCCTTATAAAGGTAAATTTTAAGAAAGTAATATAAATATAGATTTTAGAACTATGTATCAATTTTCACTTTTAAAAGTTAGATGAGTTTATAACTGGGAATGTGTTAAATTTATAGATCAATGTGGGAAGAAACTGACCTATTAAGATCTTAACAGCATTTTGTCTTTGATTCCAAGAGCATGGTATATCTTTCCATCCATCCATCCACCCACCCATCCAATTTTTTAAGTAAGTTCTGTGCTCAACATGGGACTTGAACTCAGGACCCCAAGATCAATGCCGCATGCTTTAGTGACTGAGCCAGTCAGGCTCCCCTCTCTATGTATTTGAATCTTCTTTATTTTCTTATAATTATTCCCCTCTCAAAAATTCTATTTTATTTTCTATTTGTTTTATTTATAATATGTATTTGATGTATGTATATTGATTCTTAAATCTAGCTTAATTTACTTATTAATCTAGTAATAGCTTCATACAGCCTTCATAAATTCCTATGTAGACAATGACATAAAGAGAGACAGCAGATAGCAAGAGAAGAAAGGAACAGAGAAAAACAACCATAAAACAAGTAACAAAATGGCAGTAAATGCATACGTATCAATAATTACTTTGAAGGTAAATGGACTAAATGCTCCAGTCGAAAGACAGCGGGTAAAGAAATGGATAAAAGATCCATCTTATGCCGCCAACAAGAGACCCATTTCAGACATAAAGACACAAGCAGATTGGAAGTGAAGGTATGGAGATGCATTATGCTATATCATACAGAATAGATTTTAAAACAAAGACTATAACAAGAGACAAAGGAGAACACCATATAATCATTCAGGAGATAATCTAACAAGAAAATATAACAATTATAAGTATTTCTGCACACAACATGGGAACACCCAAATACTTGAAGCAGTTAGTAACAAATACAAAGGAACCAATCAATAGTAATACATTAACAGTATGGGACTTTAACATTCCACTACTTCAGTGGGTAGATCATCCAAACATAAAATCAATAAGGAAACAGACACTTTGAGTGACACATAGGACCAGATTTATTAAAACATATATTCAGAACATTCATTCCATCCTAAAAGAGAATATACACTTTTTTCAAGATTACATGAAACATTCTCCAAAAGAGATCACATATTAGGCTAGAAAACAAGTCTCAACAAATTCAAAAAAGATCAAAGTCATTCCATGTATCTTTTCTGATCACAAGGCTATGAAACTAGAAATCAATCACAAGAGAAAAATCAAGAAAGCCTACAAATACATGGAGGTTAAACATGCTATTTAACAATGACTGGGTCAACCAAAACACTAACGAGGAAATCAAAAGCTATATGGAGACACATGAAAATGAAAATACAATGGTCCAAAACCTTTGGGATACGACAAAAGTTGTTCTAGAGGGAGGTCTATAGCAATACAGGCTATCTCAAGTACAAGAAAATTTTCAAATAAATAACCTAAACCTTACACCTAAAGAAGCTAGAGAAACCACAAATGAAACACCAAACAAGCATAACAAAGGAAATAATAAAGATTAGAGCATAAATAAACAAAATAGAGACTAACAAAAGAATGGAACAGATCAAAAAAACCTGGAGCTGTTTCTCTGAAAAGATCAACAAAATTGATAAACCTTCAACCAAACTCATCAAAAAAAGGAGAGAGAGGACTCAAATAAAGTCATAAATGAAAGAGTAGAAATAACAACCAACACCATAGAAATGCAAACACTTTTAAGAGAGTATTATGAAAAATTATATGCCAAGAAACTGGACCACCTATAAGAAATGGATAAATTCCCTGGAAACAGAAAACCTCAAAATTCAATCAGAAAGAAATACAAAATGTGAACAGACTGATTACAGCAATGAAATTGAGCTAATCAAAAAACACCCAACAAACAAAAGTCTAGGACCAGACAGCTTTACAGGCAAACTGTATCAAACATTTAAAGAAGAGTTAAGACCTATTCTTCTCAAATTATTCCAAAAACAGAAAAGGAAGGAAATCTTCCAAATTCCTTCTATAAGGCCTGCATTACCCTGATAACAAAGCCAGATTAAAAAACTACAAAAAAAGAGACCTGCAGGCTATGACCTCTGATGAACATAGATACTTCAACAAATATTAGCAAACTGAATCCAACAATAGATTTTAAAAAAATCATTCACCACTATCAAGTATGATTTAGTGTCAGGATGAAGAGTGGTTCAGTATTTGCCAAATCAATAAATGTAATACACATCCAGAAGAGAAGCCTAAGAACCACACGATTATTTCAATAGATGCAGAAAAAGCATTTGACACAATACACTAACTGTTGATGATAAAAACGCTCCGCAACACAGGTTTAGAGAGAACATACCACAACATAATAAAGGACATATATGAAAAATCCACTGTGACCATCATACTCAAAGGTGAAAAGCTGAGAGCTTTTCCCTGAAGATCAGGAAAAGACCAGGAGATCCATTCTCACCACTTTTATTCAATCTAGTACTGGAAGTCCTAACTACAGCAGGCAGACAACAAACAGGAATAAAAGAATTCCAAATTGGTAAGGAAGAAGTAAAACTTTCATTATTTGTAGATAACATAATGCTATGTATGGAAAACCCTGAAGATCCACCAAAAAACCACAAGAAGAGATAAATGAAGTCAGCAAGATCATAGGATACAAAATTGATATACAAAACTGTGTTGCATTTCTATACGCTAAAAGCCAAACAACAGAAGGAGATACTAAGAAAGCAATCCCATTTACAATTGCACCAAAAAGAAAAAAACACCTAGGAATAAAGTTAACCAAAGAGGCAAAAGATCTGTACTCACAAAACTATAAAATATTGACAAAAGAAATTGAAGATGACACAGACAAAGGGGAAGAATTTCCATGGCCACGGATTTGAAGAACAAATATTGTTAAAATGTTCATACTACTCAACGCAATCTACACATTTGATGCAATTCCTATCAAAATACAAAAAGCATTTTTCACAAAACTAGAACCAATAATCCTAAAAGTAAATCCATGAATAGCCAAAAACAATCTTGAAAAGGAAAAACAAAACTGGAGATACCACAATTCCAGATTCCAAGTTATAGTACAAAGCTATAATAATGAAAACAGTATGATTATAGACATACATATCAATAGAATAAGATAGAAATCCCAGAAACAAACCCACAATTATATGGTCAGTTAATCTTTGACAAGAGAAGCAAAAATATGAAATAGGAAAAAAATCAAATGGTGTCAGAAAAACTGGACAGGTACATAGAAAAGAATAAAACTGTACCACTTTATTATACCATATACCAAATAAATTCAAAATGGATTAAAGGCCTAACTGTGATATATGAAACCATAAAAATCCTAGGAGAGAGCACAGGCAGTAATTTCTCTGACATTGTCCATAGCAACAGTTTTCTAGATATGTCTCCTGAGGCAAGGGAAATGAAAGCAAAAATAAACTGGGACTTGATGTATTGGGATTACATCAAAATAAAAAGTTGGGGCACCTGGGTGGCTCACCCAGTTGGGCGTCTGACTTCAGCTCAGATCATGATCTCACCGCTCTTGAGTTCAAGCCCCACATCGGGATCTGTGCTGACAGCTAGGAGCCTGGAGCCTGCTTCGGATTCTGTGTCTCCCTCTCTCTCTGCCCCTAACCCACTCGCACTCTGTCTCCATCTGTCTCTCTCTCAAAAAAATAATAATAATAATAAACATTAAAAAATAATAATAAAATAATAAAAAATAAAAAGCTTCTGTTCAGTGAAAGAAACAATCAACAAAACTAAAAGACAACCTACAGAATGGAAGAAAATATTTACAAATGACATAGCTAAGAAAGGGTTAGTATCCAAAATATATAAAGAACTGATACAACTCAACACCCAAAAAACAAATAATCCAATAAAAAAAATAGGCAAAAGACATGAACAGACATTTCTCCACAGAAGACATCTACATGGCTAACAGATATAGGATACAGCATTCCTTATCTGGGAAATGTAAATCTAAACTACAATGACCCATCACCTCACACCTGTCAGAATGGCTAAAATCAAAAATACAAATAACAGCTAGTGTTGGTGATGAAGTGGAGAAAACGGAACCCTCTTCTACTCTTGGTGGGATTGCAAGCTGGTGCAGCCACTGTGGAAAACAGAACGTAGATTCCTCAAAAATTTAAACATACAACTACTCTATGATACAGTAATCATACTACTAAGTACTGATCAAAGAATAAGAACACTAATTTGAAAGGATATATGCATCCCTATGTTACTGCAGCACTATTTACAATAGCTAAATTATGGAGGCAGCCCAAGTATCCATCCATAGATGAATTCATGGACACATGCTCACATGTGTACACACGCAAGAATATTATTCAGCCTTTAAAAATAATGGAATCTTGGGGCGCCTGGGTGGCGCAGTCGGTTAAGCGTCTGACTTCAGCCAGGTCACGATCTCGCGGTCCATAAGTTTGAGCCCCGCGTCAGGCTCTGGGCTGATGGCTCGGAGCCTGGAGCCTGTTTCAGATTCTGTGTCTCCCTCTCTCTCTGCCCCTCCCCCGTTCATGCTCTGTCTCTCTCTGTCCCAAAAATAAATAAAAACGTTGAAAAAAAAATAAAAAAAATAATGGAATCTTTCCATTTGCAACAACAGGGATGGAATTAAAGAGTATTATGCTAAGTTGAATCTGTCAGAGACAAATACTGTATGATTTTACTCACATGTAGAGTTTAAGAAACAAAACAACTGAACAAAAGAAAAAGAGAGAGAGAAACAAACCAAGAAAACAGCCTTAAGTATAGAGAATAAAATAATGGCTACCAGGGGTAGGTAGGTTGGGGGATGGGTAAAATAGGTGATGGGGATTAAGAATACGCTTATCATGATGAGCACTCAGTAATATTTAGAATTGTTGAATCACTACATTGTACACTTGAAACTTATATAACACTGTATGTTAACTATACTGGAATTTAAACTTAAAAACTTAAGAAAAGCATATTATGTCATCCTATTTCTATTTTCATTCCTTTCACTACAGATGTAATTAAGGATTTTGAGATAATCATTCCGGATTATCCAGGTGGGCCCTAAGTAGTGTGAATCGTGTTCTTATAAGAAAAAGGAAAGGGAAACTTGAGACATACAGAGGAGTAAAAACTCATGCAAATAGAGGCAGGCATGTGAGTTAAGCAGCCACAAGTCCATGAACACCTGAAGCCACCACAAGCTGCAAGAATCAAGCAAAGATTCTCCTCTAGAGTCTTTGAAGAAAGCATAGAACTGCTGGTATTTTGATTTCAGACTTTTGGACCCCAGAAGTGGAAGAAAATTAATTTCTACTGTTTTAACCAACTCAGTTTATGGTAATTTGTTATAGCCTTCCTAGAAAAAGGAGGAATCAGTTTGGGCTCCATAACAAAATACCATAGACTGAGTGGCTTATAACCAACAAAAATTTATTTCTCATTGTTTCAGAGGTTGAAAGTCCAAGGTCTGGTGCCAGCATGGTTGGATTTGGGTGAGGACCCATCCTTTTCCATGTTGCAAAGGGGTCTCTTTTATAACGGGACTAACTGCATTTATGAGAGCTCCACCCTCATAACCTAGTCACCTCCCAAAACATTACCTCCTTAGGCCATCACATTGGGGGTTAGGATTTCAATATATAAATGGGGGCCAATAAATATTCATTTAATTGCAGAAACTAATACAATATTTAAAATGAGCAATAGAGGGTTAACTACTAGCTCTGGGTGAAAAGTGGCAGGTTTCCATTGGTGTGAATTGTACATAGAATCGTTATTCTGTAACATTCAATTGCCGGATGGGGAGAGGGCTTTTACTATAAGCAGCACCAACTATTCTAGTTTCTCTAAGATTTTTTAATCTAAATTATCTAGATCAGAATACGCAAATATGTGTCCTGAAGATAAATGACTACTTCTGAGATTCAGCCTACAAGAGTATAAAATGTGTGTGGTTATCTTTTTTTTTTGGGGGGGGGGTACATTTTGCAGTAGTTTTCATATCTCAGTGCACTTTCCTTTAAATAGCCAAGGATGCACACATAATAATCCAGAATACAAGATTTGTAACAGTACCTTTTCCTACTCCCCCATTTTATTTGTTCTCATTTTAAGGTGTCTTGAAATGGAACGAATTTAAACCTGGCCATTTTACCATCTTTGTGGAAAATACTGCTAGTATTTAAGTGTAGATTCAAAAAATCTTGCCTGATTTTATGGAGGAGAGAACTGAGGATCCAGAGGCTTTAAGCAACTTATTCAAACATACATAACCAGTGAGTGGCAATTATAGAATCCTAATACAGATCTAATTCCACCATCCTTAGAAGTTCCCTGCTTCCCATGTTTTCAGCTAAGAGTTGAGTACCAAATATTTGCTAGTCAATAAATACAAATACATAATATTTTCTAGGTACCATGAAAAATAAGAGGATGTATAATAAGGTGTCTCCCTCTTCAAAGTATCTACAGTTAAATAATGGCATGTGAGAATATTAGAAAATATCTAATTTCTATAGAAACTGAAAATCATTTATATGTATTTTATGTTATAATTGAATATCCTGGAATATGTGATTTATATGAGTAGTAATAATACCACACAAAAAATAATTATGAAGTAATACCCTAAAATATTTGTCATTTGTTGTCAAGCCCAAGAACAAAAACAATTTCTCTGCGTATTCTACCTACTGGTTTTGTGCTCTAATAGCCAGACAAAGCCACCCCAGTACTTCTGACAGTCTGAGTGTGTCTGCACTATATCTGAATTTATTACTCACCATTTGTTATACTGCTAATAAAAACAGTATAAAATACTATCTTGTCACATTAAATCTCAAGCAGAAATCTTGTTATATTTCAAGAAATGATTTAATATTTTATTACCTAAAATACTGGTGTAGAACGAAGTTTACCACCATTTCTGTGAGCTGCTAACTAAATATTGATTGGGGGTAAAGTTGCAACCTTAACTGCACAGGAAAAGCTTTTCAACTTCTTACAGTACAAAGGGTACTATGTGCTTCAGTGCCTTGTGACTAAATCAATAAAGCACAGCCAAGGTTCAAGATCCCTCATAATATTTCCAAGTCATATACTCATGTCTCTAGCCATCCATAGCTCTTTAATTTTTTAAAAAGTTGTCATTGTAATGAGCCATCTTAAAAAGTAAATAAATGAAAATGCAGACTAGAAATAAAGAAGAAATCATACTCTTGATCATTTCTTTTAAAAAGTTACATAAAAATGGCAATACCATAGTAATCTAGTTTGGAGAGAAAATAAAGCTGTTATACTTGTATTAAGCCATTACATAACTGGTTTTTGTTCCTTAGATCATGTGCAACTGAGACCAAATGTTAAAAAGTTTTATCTAGAACTGGCCAAGGGTATTTTCTATGTGTTGAAAATAAAGAAATTCTTCTAACTAAACATCCTCAAAATATTACTGAAAGATGGCTCTTCATTTTCCCATACTACTGCTACAATATATCAAAATATATATACTGATATATATTAAGATATAAACTTGGTAGGCATTTTTAAACTACATGGAATCAAGTTTCAAAGTGAATGACTTTCACAGTTTAACTGTTTTGTTTTTTTTTTTTATCCCATCTCTCTAGAAGGCTTTCTTGATGGAGGAAAGAAGTGATTGTTGTATAATATTCAAACATTCTGTGATAGAACACATGGGAAACATGCTTCCTGTACCTCCTTCTACTGATATTAATAATATACATATGTATATTTAACTTAGGAGAGGGTTCATACGTGTGTGTGTGTGTGTGTGTGTGTGTGTGTGTGTGTGTGTGTGTGTAGCTGCAATTATGGAAATATGGATAGGCTCCAGAAATAAAAATTTGTCATGATTTTCAGAAAACGTCTTTAAAGTGCTCATTTTATCAGGGAGAGAAAAACATTTCCAGGAAAACTGTTCAGTATTCAATTCCCTAAATGATCACCTGTGATTTATCCAGGTACTTATTTTTTTCTAAATGTTTATTTTATGTTCATAATACTAATTTCCTGTTCGACACTCTAAGGTTCCTAAGCCATTTATTAAGAAATCAGAAAATTACAAAAAAGAAAATGGAAAGGATTACCACTCCCAACTTTGATCCTGGGCCAAGGGTTCCCATAATGATAATATTATTTAGAAAAAAAATGAGACAGGATGAAAGATGGTAGGAAGGAAAATCAGAAAGGAAGGAAGGAACGAATGATATTAAGAATTTCTGGTTAGAATGGGGGACATCACTGATAAAGAGCTTAAATTAACTTTGCAGAATATCACATACCCATTCTTCTGTTAAAAGTGGCAAAGAAAAATCAACTGATACTATTTCCCCCAAGACTTAGGTTACATCATCTAAAAAGTTCTTAGGTTATGTCATCTAAAATTAGTTGTCTAGAACAGAGGACAGGACAACCAGAGCAGGTATGTTATTAGTACTATGAGACAAAGTGGCCTTTCAGATTCTGTCGTAATGCTGTTAGAAAGAATTTTCTTCCAAATCCTTAAGTCTGTGTTTGTGTGTGTGTGTGTGTGTGTGTGTGTGTGTGTGTGTGTGTGTCTGTGTGTGTGTGTGTAATTTATATGCTTCTGTTTCAAATCGTCTACTCTATGCTAAGCAAGGAATATGGGAGTAAAATCTGGTATGTCTGAATCACTACAGAATCATAAATTGACATATTCACAAAGACACATTAAAGTAGGCACATTGTTAAAATTTATAATAAGTTCTAGAGCTCAGAGAGACACTGAGTTTGTCTTTAAATACAGAGAAGGCACAGTTATTGTTCCTATATCTCCATACTCACCCATACTTGCCAAGAGAATTGATCATCTTTTACTCTAGCCTTTACTCTTGGTTTTTCCTCACAAGATCAAAACAGGGTTCTTCCCACAAATTTATAGAAAGTATACAGGTGAGGTTTAGATCCAACCTACACAGGCCACTAACTAATCAAACTGATCACCACCCCATAATCACCTGTAAACCATCAATCTTCCATTTTCAATGTATTTTTAATTTTTTTTAATTTTCAAACATTTTTAAGTTTATTTTGAGACAGAGACAGTACAAGTGGGGGAGGGGCAGAGAGAGGGAGAAAGAGAGAATCCCAAGCAGGCTAAGCGCTGACAGGGCAGAGCCCAGTGTAGGGTTCGAACTCACTGAAACTTTGAGATCATGACCCAGCTGAAATCCAAGAGTTGGACACATAAACCAACTTAGCCACCCAGGTGCCCCTAATTTCAAAGTATCTTAATTGCCAAATTGGCCTAGTAGTCATAAAAGCCTTTCTTCCAGAGCACAGGTTATGGCCCAAGCACCTACCCAGGTAGCTCTGTTTTTGAACCTCTGTGACAAGACTTACACTTGCATTGTGGACACCTGACTTGCTCTTACCCCCCCCCACTTTAATAAATTCTTAAAAATAGGAAATCATTTCTTCCTAAAGATCTTTCAAAATGATCTGGGATAAAAAAAAAACATGGGGTTCAAAGTCAGACAGCTGTGGGAACAATTTCAAGTCCTGCCGCTTACCAGCTCAGGTATTTGGAGGGAGATATTTGACTTTGGGAGATCTCAAATTCCTTATCTGTATAGTCAGTGTAAAATAATAACACATTCATTTCCAGGTAGTTGTGAGGGCAGAGGAGATATCATCGGTAAAGAGATCAAATACAGTGTCACATTAGCCTCTGATGTTTACAGCGTCTGAATTCGACCCAATATTCTCTGTTTTATCAGACATGTAGGTGTCCACCACCTACTCCATCTACAAGCAATAGACCAATCGTTAATTTCTGTTGATGTGGTGTTTGGAGTGGTGGTGGGGTCTGGAGCTGATGGCCAAGAAAGAATTCTTGAGACATCTTCAGTGCAAAGAGGTGATTTTATTAAAGCACAGGGACAGAACCCTTTGGCAGGAAGAGCTGCCCTGCGATTGTGAGGACGGACTCCTCACAGTAAAACCTTGGTTTGCCAGCATAATTTGTCCCAGAAACGTGCTTGTAATAGAAAGCACTTGTATATCAAAGCGAATTTCCCCTTAAGAAATAAAAGGAACTCAAATGATTCATTCCACAACTCAAAAATATTCATATAAAAATGATTACAATACTATAATATGAAATAACAAAGGAAATACAAAAGATAAAGAAAAATAAATTAGCCTTCACTTACTTTGTAAACCTTCATGGCTGGTGTGAGAGAGACAAGAGAGAGGAGGGTTATTGTGTAGTAAGACTTTCACTATCACTAACAGATGTTGACTACAGTACAATATTAATAAACTCTTGTCATATACTGTATCTAATGTAACTGGCAATAAGGCAGCAGAGGAAATGGTCTATATCTGCAGGCAGCCTGACCTAGAATGAAACAAAACATTCTTTTTTTTAATGTTTTATTTATTCTTGAGACAGAGAGAGAGAGAGAGAGAGAGACAGCACAAGTGGAGGAGGGGAAGAGCAAGAGAGGGACACAGAATCAGAAGCAGGCTCCAGGCTCTGAGCTGTCAGCACAGAGCCCAATGCAGGCTGGAACTTATGCTGGAACTTACAAGCCGTGAGATCGTGACCTGAGCCGAAGTCAGACTCTTTGCTGACTGAGTTACCCAGGCACCCCCGAAGCAAAACATTCTTAAGCTTACTCTTATATTGAAAAGCAAAGGACTGTCCATAGGTGTTTCGAAGTGACAAAAAATTCACTAGTGCCAGTTGTGGGCACTTTCCAACGTTCCGAAAAAAATTACTGATTTCTGCCATACACCAAGGCCTGAGACCCAGCACCTGAGCATGGGAGATGATCACCCATAATCCTTCAGCAAGTGAGTGAGGGAAAGAGAGAGAACGAATCATTGGCTCAGTTGTGATCATGTGACATTCGGTGTCACATACTACTCATATTGAAAGACATCGCTCATTTATTAAGTTAAAATTCATTAGAAATGCTTGCTCACAGAACAAATTATTTGCAATCCAAGGGTTTACTGTACTTGAAAGTTGGGAGAGGTAAAGACAAGGAGAAGGTAAAGAAAGGTAAAGAAAGGACTTTCATATGATAAAGACGACACAGGATACTGGAGACCAAGCTATTGTGAAGCTAAGGTTGTTTTCCCCTCTAGCTAAGAATTAAAATTAAAACAGTAGGGAATTCCTGGAGAAATGTTATACTAGGGCTGCCTCAAGTGTTTGTCAATGGGCTGCAGGTTATAAGCAAATTTAATTTCAGCTACATTTCCCTGCGCCTTTGTTTCCCACATCATCTACTTCACATCAAAGTCATTGGAATTGACCTCTGAGTGAGCCACAGTTTTTAAATCAAAATGTCTCACTTAGTAAATGGGCTATGCAATATCTCAATTCCCATATCTCAGTATCTCCACTTTGGATGGCCTCTCTTCAAATTGAAGGATAACAAAGATAGACTTTTCTTTATTCAGAACAGCCTACTTTGTTTGATTCTCAGAAGGATCCCTTAAGAGCAAGTAAAATTTACCTAACATTGCATTAGATTTTAAAGTGTGACTCTGAATTCAGTGGGGCAACTTAAAGCTCTTTTCTCATATAAAAACTGTATTTTCCCTCAGAATCAAAGAGCTGTTCCCTGATAGTCATAAAAAAGTAAAGGTTGGGGTAAAATGGTTTCCATCAAACAAAGTATCAAAGTCCTCATGCCTACCCTTATATCAAAACATGTATAAATAAAGAGTTAAATGGTGTAACTCTAATATTTTTAATCCCTTTGGTTGTCTTTTTCTGGAGCAGCAGTTTTTAAAGTGTAGTGAGAAAACACTCGGTGGTCTCTAAGAGCTTATGAACAGTCAATGACAAACTCCCTTTTCTGATCACATACCTGTGTGAGAATGAATTTTCTGTAAATACTTCAACTAAAGCAATACATCACACCAGAATGAATGCAGAAAAAGATCCAGCTATCTTCTGGTAAGCCAGACTTTAGAGAAACTGCAAAACTTTAAAACAATGGCACTCCTCTTGCTAAATTTTGCCTGTGAAAAATAAGTCTTTTTTTATGTAAAAATGTGTGATTTATATTAACAGATAATGGGCATCTTATGGCTATTTATAGATAAAAACTATTTTTTTTAATTTTCAATTTAACCTCTAATTTATTACCAATGCATTGTTAAAAAGAAAACCACCAGATCAAAATGGAATCGTCGTTCAGGATGAATCCCCAAACTAGGGCTTATTACTTAATCTAATTGCATTTGCAACCTCTCCCAGAAATGCAGTTTGTGGAATTTTCAGAAATTCCAGGAATTTTCTGGTAAGTGCCAATGAAGTGCCACAGGGGCCTTCTCCTTCCCCATAAAGGAGATGAGATAATCTGCATAATAAACTCTGTTCTTCCTCTTAGGGGAAAGCCATCTTACCTGGAACAATCCTTTACTCATGCTAATAACTTTGTTAATCCACCCCCTTTCTATAAAAATTTTCCATTTTGTACAGCTCCTCAGAAAGCCCCCTGGATCTGGCAGGTGGGATGTTGCCTGATTCATGAATTGTTTAATGAAGCCATAATGAATGCTGGGGGTGCTCAATAATTTAAGTGTCTAAAGGGACCCAGAGTAAAAAGCGAGAGTTCCCAAATTCAATCTGATGCCTACAATCGTTTTTGTATTTCTTCTTCCAAAGGCTCACATCTCGTTAAGGCATATATAATCAAAATAATAGCAACACCATAGACATGTACAGAAGATTGCATAGTTGTAAAGTAGTTTTATATGCATTATCGTATTAAAACACAGCCTAGTCTGTCAGATGAGCATAGTTACCATTTGTAATTATTTTGAAGACTATAAGGATAACTTTTATACAAAATGGCTAGAGTCCCAAATGGTAGGTAGCAGTGTTGAAAAGAAAGACAAGATCCATTGACCCTTTAAACTGCAAAACCACCAATTCAGGTTAAAACTCAACCCTAAATCAAGCCACACAATGTTTTCCATTTCACTCCCAAGATGAGTTGAATTTTCAATGACAAAGGCAAACCTCTGAGTAGAAATCTACTTTCTTCTTCTTAGTGTCAGGCATGTTTACTAAACAAAACAAAATACACTTCTAGAAAGATTAAATAATCCAAATCTCTAGCAGCAAGTATTAATGGGTTTTGCCCTAAAGTTTATAAGGTGATTTATCTGTGTTTGTGGAACAATTGCTAACCTCCATTCTTGTTCCTCCATATTTTCTCTTAGTTGCAGGCACAGCAAATTGGTAACTGCTACATACTTGTACTGCTTAAGTTGGTTTTTGATCTTAAATATTCCTGACAAACTATTACTTGGTTTTAACATCCCACGGAGTCCTAAAAATCTTGAGTATTAATTCAGAGTGACCCCAGAATTTACCACTTGGTGGTATATACACAAAATTATGCAAAGTAACTGCTAGAGAAGATACCCCTTCTATTTTTGAGCAAATTTGACTTATGTATCAGTAACATGGTTTTCCTGAAGATCTATTATTCATGGGAGACAAAAGGTAATATGATTTTCCTATTTCATAAGATAATGATAATTATAGTCTACTGTTGGCATTCATTTATGTCAGCTATCCCCAAGAACTTTTACATTTTAAATGTTAACATTAATTCATATATAATACATATATAAATACAAATGTATATATATACATAATATGTGCATACTTGTATATATAAAATATTTTAAAAATATGTGATGTTTCACAAATATATTAACACCATCTCACGGGACTGGCCTTCCAATGAATACACTTTTGAAGACAATGGATTACATACTGTCATTTTGAATTTTCATCTAGGTATTAAAGACAGATTATGGTATTTTTTTTATTGTTCCAATTGATAAACTTCCAGTTTATCAGTAAGTACATGAGGCTTTTTAGTCCAAAAAATTATACTCCTTTATTGTGTTTTCTTTTTGTTTTTGTTTTTGGCTTCATTACCTTCTTTTGATTTCTTAAATCTTCATCTGGCTTCTCTTTCAAGAATCTTCTTTTCCCTGCTCTTCATCAGGTAAACTAAATATGAATTTTGGTCACATTTCTCAAACATACCAAAACAGGGTAATAACAACTGAGAGCAATAGTTTTACTGACTCTGCAATATTATTTTTATTTTATTTTTCCATGCCATGTCCAATCCAACAGCCAGTCCTCATTGACTCTACTGCCAGCACATCTCTTTCAACAGTCCACTTCTCTCAACTGCAATGCCATAGGCTATTAAATTCCTTGCTTATACTTATACCCCAAAGATTATCATACACTGTTTAAAACATGTTCATTATTTACAAACTCCTTAATCTGACTACAAATCACCTCTGTGGTCTCTATTTCTCCCCCCCCCCCCAATATCTACCTCTCGCATCATCCATTTTTCCCACTGCATTGGACTTTATGTTCTTCCAAGCTAGTTTTGGCCATAGGATCTTTGTGCTAGGTTCTCACTCTGCAGGATACACTTTCTTACCAGCTTTTGCATAAGTGGTTTAATGTAGCATTCAGATTTTAACCTTAAGTTACCTTTTACTGAGCCCTCCCCCACAATGTAAGATGGTCACATAGTCTATTTGCATAGAATTTTTCAATATCTGATATTGTTTTTTTTAATTTCCATTTCTTCCCACTAAAATACAACCTCAATAAATGTTATGTTTTTCTTTGCCATCTAGACTAGTTTTTGATACATAGTGAGAATAAATATTCACACAATTAATATTGAGTGAGTAATTAACAAACCAAAAATCTGAAAACCAATTAGCTTGATTATGTAGAAAAGAATCTCTTAACAGTTTACTCTTATTTTAAGCATTTTTTTCAGCATTCTGGCTAATGAAAGAAAGATTTCCCAACTTAGAATTTTTTGTTTCTGCCAGGACTAAGCTTTGCTTTAAAGGGAAAGGAGGACATTTTTCTATTACAGTGTAATTTTAACTATAATACAATTCTGAACAATTATCACAAGAGCCATATTGAGCTGAGCAATATGAAATGATTTAGCTTATAGTCACAGAAAGTATTCTCTATATCCCCAAATTAAGGAATGGGGGAAACGTCCTCTTGTTATTAACAAAAACTATTTTTAAATGTATCATCATGTCTAAATTGTACTATCATAAAGTATTATTTTGAGAATAGCTTTGTCAAATCGAACACGCTAGTGAATGATCTCTATATCACTATGTCAATGACACTGGTAGATACTAATATGTAATTATTTGAATCAAACTTTTGAAACAAGCATCTTTTAGTAATTTTTCAATATTGCTATTTCACATTGAGTACCAGATGTCAGAAGAGTTGAAAACATGTTTATTTTAGTCTCTTGGTCCTTCAAGATTTTTATGACTCAATACCATCCTCGTCTTGCATGGATGTGTATTTAGCCTCATTGAGTGAGCAGCCTTTGAGGAGTAGCAATCTGCATACTTCTAAAAGAAATGATTTGGCCACCTGCACTTTTGGAAAATTGTAAAAAAAAAAAAAAAGCTATAGAAAACTTTCTAAGGCAGGAAATATCAATAAATAATATTTTAAAGATTTTGGATCTCTGGGGAAAGTGGAGCCTCATTAAGGTGCAAGTTCTTAAATTTAAAGAGAAACAGACATGAAGTGAGCTTGATGATTTACAAATCTGGAAGCAAATAAGTTAGCAAAGTTTAATGTGACTGCTATTTCAGAAGAAATGACACAATATCCTTTGCAATTTCCAGACAGCATGTTCAAATTAGCTTACATTGCCAATATTCCTTCCTTTCTGTCTCTTTCTTTCTTTCTCTACATGCTCCCAACACAGAATATTCCTCCCTCTCTTAGAAGTCTCAATGCACATTAGCTGTTAGAGGCTCTGGAAGATCTATGTTAAAAAAAACCTTAACTTTGTTCCACTCATGTTTGCTTCACCACGACTCCTAGTGGCACATTTATGCAGAACACAATCTGGGAAACTAAGATCCATATGGTAAGACTTGGTTAATTGGAATGCCATGGAATATGAGGAAGACTATGCCTAAACTCAGAAGTTACTTCTTCAAAGGCATCAGATAAAATTAAACAAAACTTACAAATTTTACAGAGCTAATTAGAACTAACTTTTGGGAACTTACTTTAAAGCCTTGCTTATTTTCAGTTACAGATTAAGTCATGAATTTATCCCCATATGCCCAGAAAAGCCTAAGGTTTTCATTTTCTATTTCCTACTTTAAACCTGGAGGTATTGCAGCAGGGATTTTAGGTGTATAAAATAAATTGGTGAAGCCTGAACCCAGCCCAGGTTTCTGCTGTTTCGTAAGAAACTCAAAGTTTGCTTCAAATTTACATTTTCTATTACTTTTAATTGTAATAAATGATTTCCAATTGCTCCAAAACTTCTCAGAACCACTTCTACTTTTATAAATATTAATGAAAATATATTTTAAAATGGTTGCTATGTGATGAGTGTTTATGAAGATTTATCTTTCTAGCATATTTGACCAAGATTTTTATTTTTCTCTATTTTCATCTTTTCTATAAACTAAAGCTCTTACCAACTCTATTTCTCTAAATGTATGAGAAGTTATTCAAGTTATGCTGACAATGCCCTTAAAAATCTAATTAACTAATTATATCAAAAGATGTGTATAATTGGTAAAATGCTATATTTCAATAAAATGCTAATATATTGACTATTCTTTGTAATAATGTATGATTATGTATAATTGTGTATATGTGGAAAAAGAGTAGTTTTCAAATCTTACTAATTTTAATGTGATTTTTTGCATAGTAAACTCGACCTATGCTGGTTAACCCCCTTGACCTACAGCAGGAGTTTATACATGTCAGTAAAAGAGAATAAGGATGGCTGTTTTATGATATAATATTCAAACTAGTCTAATTTTTGTATGTAGGTCTATTATGATGTATAAATCGTTTTCAAACTTCATTAGTTTATTATTACTGATAAATTAGCTGAAAGTGACTACCAGCTAATTTTAGTGTAAAAGTATGATAAAACTATGGATGAGATTTATTTGTTTAGGATAGTGGGTCTAAAAGTTTTTGTTGTTTTTTTTTTTTTTACCTTAATTAGGAAGGTAGAAAAATCTCACTGAGATGATATGATAAAGACAAGCAATTTGAGGGAAGGGATTATACACATACCATTATTTATTTACTTCAGGAATAGGCTTATAATGATTCTCATTTGAATTGCATTTTTATCACTAGTTCTCCAAGTCTTGTCCTTGGACAACATAAAATAAAATCTATTGGAAATATTTGTTATAAATAGATTACAAATCCAAGCTCTACATTTACTGAACGACCTAAGATGAACATTTAAAAATAATGCTCTTGGGGTGCCTGGCTAGCTCAGTCAGTTAAGCCCTGACTTCAGCTCAGGTCATGATCTCATGGTTCATGAGTTCGAAGCCTGTGTCAGGCTCTGAGCTGTCAGAGCTGACAGCTCACAGCCTGGAGCCTGCTTCAGATTCTGTGTCTCCCTCTCCTTCTGCCCCTCCCCTGCTTATGCTCCCTCGCTCTCTCTCTCTCAAAAATAAACGAATATGATTTTTGTTTTAAAAAGAATATCACTATTCAGTTGAGTGATATTAATCTTGGATTAAATAAGCCATTAGAAAATCAACTAATTAAATGATCATTGACAGAATCAAGCCTTTTATGCTATAATATCACTTCAAAAGGATAGCTAAGTACAATTCCGATATCTGTAGCTAGTGTACAGAGTTTTAAAGAACTCGTATGGTCACTCAGATTGGAATGTTTTCTTACTTTAGTGTGTTTTCTTACTTTATTTAATTCAACTATCCAGGTTTGATCAACAAATTACTTTAAAACTGATGCAGTTTATATTTGTCATCCTATTTGAACACTCAGCAAACATCACCTCTTTTTTGGAGGGAATTTTCGCAACCAAATGAGGGAAGTTCTCATCTCAGAAGCTAAAAATGTAGATATACATTGTGTCAGCCACCCCCCCCCCCTTTTTTTTTCCTTCAGTTCAGATCGGGCCTGTAGCAGGTTTCTCAAATGTGAGGCTTCTGGCCTCATGAGGACACAGCAGTATGAGAATCCTGAGAAGTATATTCATACGTCCTGTTTTACCTGGGACACCCTGCTTCCTATTTCCCTGTTTAATTATTAATGCTATTAATAGCCTATTTCCCTGTTTAATTATTAATGCTATTAATAGCCTCTTATTCTGAGAGTCCCAGTTTGGGCAACAGATTGTATGGTTCCCTTAATTATATGGAATATTCTTCAGTGGTATTAGGTGCAACAGGACTGAAGTCAGAAGTCAGGAGTGGCCGTGGGTTGAATGGTAGTTTCTGAGGTCCTATGCTGCAGGTACAGGTTATAGCTTTTAGCGGTTGGACAGTGGAAGCAGGGCTTCCTTTAGTGGGCCAGTTCTTTGGATTGTGTGCCTATCCATCTACCTCTGGCCTCACAATCTCCTACACTAGAAGTAAGGTAAACCATAAAACACACTTCCCTTCTCTTCTCTCCATTCCTTCCTTCCTTGCATCCATCCTTCCTTCCTTTCTTCCTTCCTTCCTCCTGCCCTCCTTCATTTTTCTTTCTTTTCCCTTCTTTCCTTTCCCTTTTTTTGTCTTTCTTTTCTTTCTTTCCTTTTCTTTCCCGTTTCAGGTTTATTTGGAACTCTTTAAGCACAAATTCTGCTGCCTACTAAAAAGCCTGGATAGGCTACGCAGAAACAAATTATTTTCTTCTCTCTCAAAGGTGGATAAATGTCCTTTTTCTCTTAACCATTTAGTTTTATTCTCTACTTACATAGGCCCAAGAATAGGATGTCTCAATATTCTGTAACAGAGTGATGTCTGTGGTCTTTTGAATGTTATACATTCTTAGTAACTTTTTTGTTTACTTTTATAGCATTCTGGCATAATTTAAATTTAATAGTCTTCAATTAAAACTATCATTTCTATAACTATCATTCTTTATAATAATTCAAAGGAAAATCTCTGAGATATCACAAATATCTATATAAATGTCATTTAATATTTACTCTGTAACTATCATTATCTATAATAATTCAAAAGAAAATGTCTGAAACATCACAAATATTTTTATATATATAAATGTCATTTAATGTTTATTGCTGTCATCATCTTGGTATTAGAGAATACATTTTTAAGATAATTATGATAATGACAAATAATACTGATAAAACAGTAGATAGTAATGATTAAAAATATATGTACTGTCTTTCAGTATTTAATTTTGTTCACACAAGTCCAAAGATTGAGTTTCTTTGAGTTCCAAACTTTTTTTTTCTAGTTAAAAGGTCAACATAATTAAATTCCAAAAATAATAAAAGGGCAAATTATAGTTTCAACCCTTAGTGGTTACAGAAACTCATTTTAACATATTGCAACTTTAAGCAATGATGTAAGCAGGACTGCACCTTTTCCTAAATCTGCATTCAACAATGTCATGTGGTGGCCTGAAAGTGGCCATAGTGGGAAGATTTACCCTGGAAATGAGCAAACCTATAATTGTAACCTTCATCTCACTCCCTTCCCCATTGGAGAGCTGGATGCTACACAATAACCAATACATCCCTGATTTAAAGGTCCACAGGAAGTACTGCTGTTTTTCTGACATAGATAAACACACAGCATATATGTGGACCTTATAAGTAAAATTACTTAATTTCCATCCTTGGATATGATATAGTAGGTCTTGAAAAGACAGTGCGCCCACTTCAAAGCCAGGCATTCAATTAAATTATAAAATGAAAAAGATATCAGTGAGATGCATTTGCAACAATGACTAGAAAAGTGAAGTTCCAGAGAGTAGAGAGCCTTTCAGACTTTACTTCCAGAACCAGTTTTTTGTTTGTTTGTTTGTTTGTTTGTTTTATCAAGGTAATAGGCTTAAATTGAAGACTGTGGTTCACTACAAGGGGGAAAGAGAAACCAACTAAGTCCTTGCTACTTGAAGCTGGAGTTGTAGCCAGGAGTTTTGAAGATAGCACCATATGCTGGAGAGCTAGGACAAAACTTCTAAAAGGAGTAAATCTCCTACAGTCACAGGTGCTTTGGAAATAAATATTCTCTGTGGTAGAGCTAAGTTTTAAGCATATAGTAGTCTCACTTAGGGTATTTGTCAGGTTTGAAGTTTGTTGTGGTTATAGGCTGTCAACTATGCTGAGAACAGAGCTCCATCGCTAATACTCTTTCAGACCTAAGGGAGAAGCCACCATTGGACATGCTATTGAAAGTTCCAAAGGCCACATTTCAGGATTAGGACTGACCACAGAAAGACCAAATCTTATGCAAACTGCGAAATATCCTCAATTACAAACACTAAGTGGATTGATGTCTTCTGTCCCTCACCCTACCTTCCTAATACGGAATATAAGAAAAAAACTTGCCAGGGAAAGCAAATATCATCTGAGACCCATGGATAACTTACATGCAAGGTCTAGCATATAACTAAAAACTCCTATAAATGTGAAAAGTAAAGAAAAATTGACATTTATTCAAGTGGAAAAAAAACCAGAATAGGAATAGACCCATTAGATGAGTGAGATATTAAAAGTGCAATACTTTGAAATATCTGTCAACGTGTTAAATAAAGTATGAAAAATTATGGATGACACAGAAGATAGCATAAATGGAAAACAGAAATCTGTAAAGAAAGATAAAATGGGCATATAGTGTTAAAAAACGCCATACATGTGGTAAAAACTCAATGGCTGAGTATCAAATTAGAGAAAAATGAACAGAAAATTACTAAACCTGAAGGGAGATTAAAAGAAAACATCCCATTAGAGACTAAGAAGGAGAGAGGAGAGGTAATGAGGTAGACCAAACATTGAAGAAATAATAGAAGAAAATTTCTGATAGCTAGTATTAGTTATCAATTTACATGTTCAAGAAACTCAGCCACCACAGCAGAATAAATACAAATAAAACTATAGCTAGACATATAATGGTTAAACTTCTGAAAAATAAAGACAAAAGGAATAACCTTAAAAAATATCCAAGGAAAAGACACATTCCCTCCAATGGGGGAAAAGAGAGACTGAATTTATTTGACTTGTCACTAGAAATCATGGTCCTCAGAAGCAAAAGGGGCAAATATTTACAGTGTCAAAATAAAAAGTAACTGCTAACTCAGAATTCACTACTCTAAACAATCAAACAAATGCCTTGAAGAATACTGTTGAAACATTCATAAATGAATTTTAAGACAAAATGAGGAAAGGTATTTCCAGCAGGCCTACAATAAAAGAAAAATAAATAAAACAAAGATGTGCTTTGACAAATTCACAAAACTGAAATATCTTTGGAAAATTGATTAGAAAACAGAAATAAACTAATTTTTCATATCAGGAATGAAGAAAAAAATCAATGGGATTCTACACATTATCAAATCAATTAGAAGATGTTATCTACTTTGTGCAAATAAATTTCCCAATTTTCATGAAATGGAGACATTTCTGAATAACTCCTTTTACAATAACTGTAAGAAGAAAAGATATAAACATGAGTAACTCTATATCTGCTAAAAAGGAAAAAAAAAGCTATCTCTTTTTCTCTGTTTCTCTTACACACAACCCCTCTCCCCCACACACAAACACAATTAGGAATCAATGGCTTCATCGATAAATTTTTCCAGTATTTAAAATATTTAGAAACAAGATCAGACTTCTCCAAACTCTTTCAAAGAATAGATAATGAGTGTACAATCTACTATTGATTTGTAAACATTGCAAGATTATTATACTAAAGGAAAATTACAGACCACCTCTGACATGAACAGATATAATAATCCTAAACAAAATATAATTAAATCAAGTGATAAATGTCCATGTATGTATTCCTCAGTATGGAAAGATTACTGTTATATATTTCAAAATAGTAAGTTTAACTCATATGTTATTACTAAAGAGGAGAAAAATCAGATTATCCTAATAGTGAGTGATTTAACACATTTTCAGAATAAAATCACAGCAATATAGGAATTAGTTACAACTTTCTTAATCTGATAAAGAATATTAATTAAAACCCTACATTAGCATACCCACTAATATCTGTGCCACTGAGGTCTGGTATGAAAAAAGGACCTGTGATATTATCACTATGACTCAGTATTCTGTTGGCGAATAAAAAAAAATGCAATAAGAAAAAAATTACATATAAACTAGAATAAAGAAGTGAAACTGTTATTTGTGAAAACAGGATAATGTACTTGAAAAATCCAAAAGAATCCACAAACTATCCAAATTAGTGAATTTAATAGAGAATTGAATATGTCTAACATATAAAAAATTGTAAATCCATACATCAATAGAACAAAAAATTTAAAGTAATATAATTTGTAATAGTCTCAAAAATATTAAATATCTATTAACAAATTTACAAGATGTACAAGAAGTTTAAACTATTATTTTTAACTATTAAGAGAAACTGAAAACTTAACTAGAAAAATATAGATCCTATGAATGAGAATCTATACTGTAAACATGTTAGCTCTTCCTACATCATAGTATGCATTCAACATAATACCAATCAAAATTCTAAAACTGGGGCCTAAATTAATTACTGACTTAAAAATTTATACCAGAATTTTAAAAACCAAGAATAGCCAAGGCAATACTATAGAAGAACAAATCTGGAGAAATTACAGTATCAGCAATAAAGAACTGAGGAACTAATTTGCCATTAAAAGGTAAGCAAAGCTATATTAACAGAGTGTCATATAAAGGTAGGGAAACTGACCATTAGAAAAGATTGAAGTGCCCAGAAGCAGAACCAAACATAAACTGTCACTTGATTTGTGACCAGGTTAACACGGCATTTCTATTAGAGAAAGATGGTCTTTTTAATATCTACTGAGTGAATCGGTTATTTATACAAAAAAAAAAGGGTATTTTAATCTTTACATCACACTTCACCTTAAAAGGAATTCAGATGGATTGCAACTCTAAATGCTAATGCAAAAACAATCAACATATAGAAAACATCACCTTGCATAGGCAAGGACTCCTTAAACATGGTATAAAAGATGTTAACCACAAAATCAACTAAGAGAAGAAAAAAGATAATCTTTTATGTTGGTCAACATAGTAAATATTTGCCATTTCTAATGTTCTTCATTCCTTTAGGAGTTTCTATCTGGTAATGTTTTGGTTTTTTTGCCTGAAGAACTTCCTTAGATTTTTTTTTTTTTTTTTTTTTGGAGCAGGGTGCTGGTAAACTGACCAGGAATTCCTAATATCCTGGCCAGAACTCCACCTGTTTTATTATCTAAAAATGATTTTATTTCATGTTAAAAGTAGAATATACAGAATAATGGCCCACAAAGATATCCACTTCCTAATTCCTCTCAAGAGACAGGGCAAAAGGGACTGTAGGTAGGATTAAAAATTTATGAATCTTAAAATGGGGCTAGATCATTCTGGATTATCTAGTTACACACAATGCAATCACAAAAGTCCTTAGAAGTGAAACTGGCATCACAGTCAGAGGAAATATAATGCTAACAGTAAAGGTGTTAGCAGTCATAATTTGGCTTTGAAGAAAAGAGCTAAGGAAAGTGGGCGTCCATACAAGCTGGAAAAAGCAAGAAACTGGATTTCCCCCTGGTGTCTCCAGAAGAAATGCAAACACCTTTTTTAGTGTAGTGACATCTATTTCAGATTTTGGCCTCCAAAACTGTAGGACTAAAAACTTAACACTGAGTCTGTGGTGGGGCGCCTGGGTGGCTTAGTCTGTTTAGCATCCAACTTTGGCTCAGGTCATGATCTCACAGTTGGTGGATTCTGGCCCCTCGTGGGGGGTCTGTGCTGACACCTCAGAGCCTGGATCTTGCTTTCTATTCTCTGTCTCCCTCTCTCTCTTCCTCTCCCTTGCTTGTGCTCTGTTTCTTAAAAATATACAAACATTAAAAAATTAAAAGGAAAAGAAAAGAAAAAACATGGAGTCTGTGGTAATTTGTTTCAATAGCAGTAGGAAACTCTGAGGTTCACCTTCATTTTTGCAGATTATTTTCACTGGCTATAAAGTTCATACTTTTTTTTCTCTCTCTCTCTGAGCACTTTAAAGATATCATTTCATTGTCCATTAGCTTCAATATTTTCAAGGAGAAATTGGCCATCATTCATAGCTTTCCTGAACTGTATGTAATTTATCATTTATCTCTTTATCTTCACGGTTGTTCTTGTTTTTCAGTTGTAGTTTTTAGGAGTGCCTTGATGTGGTTTCCTTGTCTTTATCTTGCCTGTATTTGTATAAAATTCTTGAAACTTTAAATGTTTTTCCCCAAATTTGGGAAAATTTTAGTTACTATTTCTTAAAATACTGTGTATTATGTGTAATGTCCTTCTTACACTATAACTGCATATGTGTTAGACTACTTGATATTGTCGCACAAGACAATGGACACTGTTAAATATTTTTTCCAGTTTTGTACCTCTCTTCAAGTGGAATGATTTCTATCGATCTACATTTTTTGCTGACACTGTCATTTGCCACCTTTAATTACTTTTAAGCTCAACCATTTTCAAAAATTATAGATAATGTACTTTTAAATCCTAAATATTCATTTATCCCTTTTTTAAATATTTATTTAGAGTGGGGGGAGGTGAGAGGGGCAGAGAGAGAGATAAAGAGAATCTTAAGCAGGTTTCACAGTCAGCACAGATCCCAATGTAGGGCTCAATCCCATGACCCTGGGATCATGACCTGAGCCAAAATCAGGAGTCAGATGCTCAACTGACTAAGCCCCCAGGCGTCCCCTCCATTTATCCTTCTTTTATCTATTTTACTTTTTTTTAAAAGGTTTATTTATTTTTGAGAGACAGGAGGGGAGGGCAGAGAGAAGGGGAGACAGAGAGTCCCACGCAGGTCCTACCCTGTCAGCACAAAGAGAGATGCAAGACTAGAACTCACAAATGATGAGATTTTGACCTGAGCCAAAAAGGAAATGATGCTTAACTGACTGACCCACCCCGGTGCCCCTATATTTGACTTCTAAGCTTAAATTTCTTTTTTTTTTAGTATTTATTTCAAAATTTTCTTTATTTTCTTGGACATATTTATAACAATTGCCTTAAAACCTTAGTTTTAATTACAACTCTTGTCATTTTGGTTCTTATTTCTATTGATTTGTGTGGTTTTTTGGCTATGGGTCACATTTTCCTATTTCTCACATGTCCCCTCATTTTATTTTTCCATTATCCACATACTTTGTGGAAATTCTGGATTCTTTTATCTCCCTTTATAAACTGTCAACTTGACTAGACTAGAACTAGGAACTCTTTTTCCCTCTAGTGGTAACAGTTGAAAACTTACATTTCCTTACCTCAGCTGCTGTCTTCTGCATGGCTCCTTAAAGTCTTCACTATCCATACCTAATCCAGAGGTCTAGCAAGGGCTGGAGTAAAATTCACAAGTTTTAAAAAATTTTTCCCTTTGTGTCTCCTTTTTCAGATTTTTCTCCTCACTTCCAATTACCGTACAAGCCCTGAATTCTATTTTATGAGTCAAGACTCATGAGATGTACATTTCTGCTTTAGAAATGCTATATGAACTAGGAGTCCTCATAAGTTAAAAGGTAACAAATGCAAATCTCACTCAATGAATCTACCAATTTTTATAGGTTCACTCTCTTCCACATTTTTTGTTTTTTTTCTACTCCTAAACCTTAAATACTTTCATATTTTTTCAAAGTTCATACAAGTTATTCTGAGTCTAATATTACCTGAATAAGAATTGTGTCACCACAAGAAAATAGTGACAAATGGACTAAATTAAAATACATTCTTTTAATGAAAATGATATCATTAACTATGTGAAAAAGAAAGCCTCAGTGTGAGAGAAGATATTTTCAATATCTATTTCTGAGAAAGACTTATATCCAGCATATATAAAGAATTTTTATTCATCAGTAAGTCATAAAAAAATAAAAAATGGGCCATAGGCTTGAAAAGACAGTTCTCAAATATGACATCCAAGTGGCCAATGCATGTAAGAAAAAGTGGTAAATTTTATTCATTATTAGGCAAATGCAAATAAAAACCACAAGGAGAAACCATTACGCACTCACTAGAACTGTAAAAATTAAAGAGAAAGAAAATAACGTTTATGAGAATGTGCAACAACCAAAACTCTCTCACATTTAAGGGAGTAAGAAAGTAAACTCTTTGGCGATATCTACTAACGTTGAATATCTATGTATCCTATGATCTAGGAGTTCTACTCCTAGGCCTATACCAGATAGAAGTGCATACCTATCCTCACTACAAGAGATTCTCTGGAATGGTGCACATAGTATTCATGAATCTCACAAACATGTTAACTAAACTAGGCACAAAGGACTACATAATGTATTAAAGGAAAAAAGTTATTTATGAAAAAGATTTTGTATAAGTTGCAAAAACTGATCAATGCTGTCAGCAGTCAGGTAATAGTTAATTGGGGGGTGACATTTAGTGAACAGAAGGAAGTGTGACAGTATCTGGTGGTTCTAATATCAATGAAGTCCTTAAAATATTTAAATACTGTGTATATTTAATTTAAAACTCATGTTTTAAAACCTCCTCTGAGAAAGACCTAAGATTCAAATGAATTATACAGATTAAATATAATAAACTCTAGATTTTGTTTTAATAATCATCACTGATTTGGATTATCAATCACAGCTGTTGATTTTATGCATCTTGTTTATAAGCTTAAGCTTTGTAATTTTTCACAAAACATAACATCTTTCCACCGTATTTTTCCTGCCCTATTTTTATAACATCTATTTCCTCATCTATCTACCTAGTAAATTTACCTAGTAAACAATGAAATCTTATACTCCAATTACTCCAATGAAATCAAAATTATAAAGTGAGCAGTGTTTTTAAAGGTTAGTATGTTCCCTCATTCCTTTTTTTAATGTTTGGCACATCTGTATCAGAATTTTCAATGTTCAAGTCGTCAAAAACTGTCTATCTTTCAAGCGTTAGGAAGGGCATTTCAAAACAACATACCCTTCTATTATTTTCCACTTTACAAGTCCACTTTCCTCCCCCCTCCCTAAAAGGGCCCTAAACCCTTCAGGCCTTGAATCATGTCACTATCATTCCAGCTAAAGGGAACTGGAGAGCACTCCCCTGGGTTCCTATTAACACCTGCTACTTAATCAGCCAGAGGGGCTGTTGGTGACTGATGGCAGAGTTCCATCCATCCCTCTGCTCTACCTCCCCAGAGGCTGTACCACCATTGCAGCCATCCCTGCCTGGGGAGTGAGAGTAAAAGAAATTGGGCAACACAGAGAGTTGGAGAAACACATCCAATTGTTCAAAAGCTGGAATTTGTCAGTAGTAAATTCCCAGTTATAAATTTGCAAACCAAGACGATGCAGCTGTGGCATGTATTAGCTACAAATCTGTAATTTTTCAACTTTCAGATTCATAAATATTTTAGGTATTGTACAAATGCAGCGGCAAATAGTAACAGAGACCTCCCTGGATAGAAGGTTACTACAGATAAGATGTATGTGACTAAACGTAGGGGGGCCTTACATTTTGAACGAGGAATAAGTTTAGCAGTGCAGCCATCTCTAATTTAGACTGTTTTCTTAATCTGCTGCCAGGGGACCATGCTGGGTGATTCACAGTAATGAACTCCACCTGGATGTTCTGTAAATCTGAAAAAGAGAACTGCAGCCTAGCAACTATTGTTGCCACAGATCTGGTTGAGTGAGCTCTAATTTGATCATTAAGTGACCATCCCACCAAGGAACCATGAGAAATCGGGGAGACTACCATTCCGTGAGAGCGCAAGAAAGACTGTTTATTCAAGTAAGATTATTATCAAATAAAACCTATATTAAGAATAAAAAACAGAAACATTTGGAGAACAATAAAAATAAATTAATACTAAATATTAAACCTGGACCAGTGGATCATCGTGCGAGTTTAAAGGGATCAGGATTTTTCAACAGTAAAAAATGTAATATGAATTTTCTTGCCAAGAGATGTTTAATAAAATTGTTTTAACACCATTATACAACCAATGGCAGTTAATCTGCTGGTAACTATAATACTTGGAACATCTAGGCTTATATAAACAGTACACTAAATTATACATTATAATGTATTGCATAATAAAATACATTGAGCAGATATATATACATAATATTACGTTATATATATTATATATATAAATAATATAATATATAAATAATATAATGTATATAGTTTTGTAACAGTAATGAAATGCTATCTATATCCTGTAAAGCACAAGCTGGAATATATGACTTGAATTTATTTCTTTATTTCTGACTGAAATTCTTGATCACTATCTTAATAAAGCAATTTGAGAACAAGGCCATGGCCACTGCTGCTGCCTCTGTTGCTTTATCAAGGCCCTTGGAAACCAACCTAGAACAAGTTCTATCAAAAAATAGGCCATTGGTTGATCTTGCTTCTCCCTGTTACTGAAATTAATTTTCTGTCCATTTCTTGTTGCAATTCTTGTTCAATTTAGTGGATATTTATTGTATCTTCTTGTCCACCTTCCCTTCCCCCAATAATAAAACAAATATAAGGCACATGTTTCCCTGGATAACCACCCCTCCCTTATTTGGAATCCTGGTAGTTTGAGTGATCATTTGGGACATATGTCAGATTTACCTAGTTTATAAGCTATATGAGCCAATAGAGAATTCACTCAGTCATTCAATTCATTCATGCATTTATTCATTGATTTTTTCTTATTAAGTTCTGGTTGAATTTCAGTTGAATCTTAATAATATTCTGCTATACTGTTGAATAAATCCTTTCCGATCACAGTGGACATAGGATTCTAATGCCCAGATTTGTTAGTTTGTGTTTATGTGTATACACTTGTGTGGGTAGATAATCTGAAAGACATAACAGAGCCAGTTATCATGCCCATGGTTACCCTTTTTGTGAATCAGATTTTAATACACATGGTATTTTCTAAAAACTATGGGTACCCGTATTCTGATTAATTTTACAAAGTAATTAAAAGATATTCAGTCAATGCTGAGTATTTTGTATTCAATCAATAAAGGAAATACCTGTCACAAGGGAGAATGCATTCTTGTTCCTGGAAATTTATTAGTAAAGACTGATCATCCCATGGTGGGTGTTTTGTAGCTGGGATGCTCACGATAGATGACATTCAGATTAGATGATCTTTGATATTCCTTTCAACACAGGTATTTTTGATTAATAAAAATTCATAGTTTGTAAATATTAGAGATCTCTAGGCACCAGGCAGAAATGAAAAATAATGAGCAAATATTTGGCCTTAACATTTAAGTAGACTTACAAGTCAAATAGAAAAAAGTACAAAAGTAAATCAAAGTAATATGTCAACAAATTGAATAATATGTTTTAGCTGCATATATAAATGCTAAAGAGATTTTCACAAAATAGTTAATGAATAAAGATTTCTGGGAGAATTTAATTTTGAGTTCATCACAGTAATAACACATTGACTTCAGAAATTCTTCCCAAACTCTAGTCCCTCAAACTTTTCAATTCAATTATTTTTTCCATTATCCACGTATATTACCCACAAACATAGTGTAAACCACTTTTTCTCTTGGATCCCCTGATATCTGGAGATATCATACAGAACTCTTTCTCAACTAAGTAAATGGCAACTTCAAATCCTATTGGCTGTAGATTTAAAATATAACTATATTCTAATCACTTCTTGTCAACTAAAAGACTAATGGGGAAAAATACACAAATCTAACATACTTAAAACTTTAATACTCCTCCCTCTCTCAATAATTCGTAAGGATATAAAAAGAATGTAAGGATATAAAAAATGAAACATTTACAACCGTAATGACCCAACGCATTATTTTTTAAGACTATTTTCTTAGAGAAATATTAGGTTTATAACAAAGTTGAGAAGAACAGAGAGTTCTCATTTCTGCCCTACACATGCATAGCCTTCCTCATTATTAACATCATTCACCAGAATGGTCCATTATCATCAAAAGCGAACCTACAATGACACATTATAATCACTCTAAGTCCTATCTTTGGAGTGGTGCATTCTATGAGTTTGAGCAAAGTAAAATGACATATAATAATTATTACATCATATAGAGTATATTTATTTCCCTAAGAATCTTCTGTTCATTTCTATCTGATCCCCACCTCCAACACCTGTCAACTACTTTTTAATGTCTCTATAGTTTTTTCTCTGAATATTATATAGTAGAAATCATACAGTATGTAACTTTTACACATTTCCTTTTTCTAATTAGTAATACACATTTAAGATTCTTCTGTGTTTCTTCATGGATTGCTACCTCTGTTCCTTTTACTATTTAATAATAATCAATTTCCTGGATGTACCATAGTTTACTTGTGCACCTACTGAATGACATCTTGGTTGCTTCCAAGTTTGGGCAATTAGGAATAAATACATCATAAACATTAATGTGCAATTTTTTATATGGACATAAGTTTTCAATTTTTTGGATAAATACCTAGGAGGGCAATTGCTGGACCATGTGGTAAGGATATGTTTAGTTTTGTAAGAAAATGCCAACTATGACCCAATTTCTTGCATGTTATTTTCAACTATGGCAGGAAACACATTATTTTTAAGTGCATATGGAACACTTACCAAGACAGACCCTGTGCTAATCCATAAAACAAGTCTCAATCAAGCTCAAAAGATTGAAATGATAAAGAATATACTTTCAGAACTTAAAAGACACTGAATTAGAAATAATAAAATATATGTAAACACACACAAATTTTAAAGATTAAACAATACAATTCTTAATAGTCCATGAGTCAGAGTAAAACTAAAAGATTGGGACACATTTTAAAGCAAATGATATAAAAAAACACAATGTATAAAAATCTGAAATTTTGTTAAGAGCTAAAAATAAAAAATAGTAATTTTAGTGTTTCTGGAAACAAATTATTTAATCCTTCTTCAAAGGATGCAATAAAAAAACAAAATGAACAAAAATACATGAAAGAAGCAAACACATAGGTAAAGAAGACAAATCATTGAGATAGAAAATAGCACTGAAGATCAAGAAAGTCAAAAGTTGATTCTTAAACAAAAATTAATAAAATAACTACCTTGCAAGAATGATCAAGTAGAAAAAGGGAATAACGACTATCAACAAAAAAGATGGAATATCTCTGTAGAACTTCAAGAGATTAATTAATATTAGATGAATAATACCCATAGACATTTCATTATATTATATTATATTTTTTTACAACTATGCAACACTGTTAGGCAAAAATCCTCAAAAAATACTGAGCAAAATTTACATAAAATATTAATAGAATCAAGCAATATGTAAAAATATAATATATTAATACTCTGATAAACATAGAAATATTCTCTGTGGCTTCTCCCATCAAGATGTCTTAGACTTCTTTTCTTTTTCCTAAGAAATGAATCACCCAAGAAATTTTCTCAGTCCATAAACACTTGTCCAGAGAAACTTGGGTAATCCAGAGAAAGTTCTGATGTAGTCACATGAGTGAGTCCAGGAAAACCAACATAAAACTACCCCACCAACACACAATATAAACAATAATAAATCATTGTTTTGAGCTATCACATATTAGAGTACTTTCTTATTCAAGCCTGGATAAATGATAAAATTAAAAGATGAAGTAAAACTATTTCCAAATGACATGACTCTCATGAAATCAGCTAGAACATAGAACTAGTAAGTAAAGTGAGTAACATTACAGGATACAAGATCAACAAAGTAAAATCAATTTTGTTTCTAGCAAAGAACAATTATATTGAAGTTAAATACTAAATACCATTTATAACAGCATAAAAGTAAAAAAAAATCTCTTAAGGTTAAGTATAAGAAAAGATGTGCAAGACTCATGTACTGAAAATATAAAACACTGTTTAGAGAAATTTAAAAGACCCAAATAATGCAAAGGCATATTGTGTTTATGATATGAAGTTTCACAACTTTTAAAATAAAAAATTTTCCTTGATTGGTCTATGGATACAATATAGTGCTAATCAGTATCTCAGCAGATGTTTTTGAAGAAATTGATAAATTGATTCTAAAATATGTATGAAAATGTAAAGCATCTGAAATAGTCAAAACAACTTAAAGACCTATAATAACGAAAACAAGTTTAGAAAAGAACCAAGTCAGAGAATTTAAACTACTTAACTTCAGTGTTATAAAATTATAATAATCAAGGGAATTTTGGCATAACAGATCACTAATGGAAACTAGAGTCTAGAAATAGATTCACACATGTATGGCAAATGGATATTTTAAAAGTTCTATGGAAAAAGACAATCATTTTAACATGTACTGCTAAAACCACTAGTTACATATATGCAAAAAAATCTTTGAAACTATATTTATTTCCATATTTAAAAATTACTTAAAATGAAAAATAGAGTGTAAATCAAAAGCTACAAAATTTTTAAGATGAAAATAGAAGGTATTTTTAACCTTATCTTAAGACAAATAGTCTTTGTTGTACCCAAACCATGTACCATGACAAACATAAATAAAACATTAGATTTTATCAATATTAACAAGTTTTGCCATTTGAAAGTCATTTGAAAAAACAAGAATACAAGCCATATACTTTCAGCAAATATGAAACATTTATAAATAGTGTATCTGGTAAAATGAATATATCCAGAATATATAAAGAAAACCCAAAACTCAATAATTGAAAAAGTAAGTAGCAGAATTCGTTATCATTTCCACATGTGAGGAGCTAGAAGTTACCACTTCAACCCAAAAAACAAGTAAAAACTGCATAGGCTGAAAAATCAACTCTTCTTGGTTCATTCACAAAAGAGTAAAGGACACAGGGAAAACCACTGCTTCTAAGTCAGGACATACAGAAGATGAATATGGAAGTCTCAACTTACCAGAGTAGAGTTCACAGGCAGAAACCACGTAGTAAACTAGTGCCGTAGTAGGAAAACCTGAAATGTAATTGAAAAATTGGTGTAGGCTTAATGTGAACAAATCTCATGGTTAAAGGCACCAGGGGGTTCAGTCAAGGGACGGGTGGAAAATATTGTCAAATTTACTACAGAAACTTGACCAGGTTTCCATAGTACATATGGAAGAAAAATTCCCTTCTGCTTTTGGCATGGAAATGAGAAAAAAAAAAAAAAACGTTTTTAATTATAGAGTACTTTATTCTTCCCTAAGGAGCAAGGCCTTCCCTAAGAGTACACTAGTTAACCAGTCCAACCAGTATGTTGGACTACTGTTAAAATTTAACTATCCCAAGGGGAGGGAAATACCCAATTCCAGTCAGCTCTACCCATTCTGCACCATCTAAGAGGGGAGAAAAGTCCTGAGAAACTCTTGTTAAGGTCACAGTCCAGAAGCGCAGGGATCATTTAAACACTGTAACCTCATCATAGGACTATAGAACACTTCTCATAATCCTACATTTCACCAACGCATCACCAAAGGCCAATTTATAAAAGTCCCCTTACCCAGTATATCATGTACAGCTACCAAGAAAAAACTAAAAGGTGTAAAAAAAGAAAACACACACACACACACACACACACACACACACACACACACACACACACACGAAGGAATAGAGCAACTATCAGAACCAGACATGGCAGAGATGTCAGAATTAGCAGAGTGGGAACTTAAAACAACTATAATTAACATGCTAAAGTCTCTAATGAGTAAAATACACAACACACAAGAACAGATGGGCAATGTAAGCAGAGAGAAGGAAATGCTAAGAAGCAGCTAAAAAGAAATGCTGAAGGTAAAAAGCATTGTAATAGAAACAAAGAAGGTCTCGGATGGGGTTATTAGTAGACAAGATGCCACTCAGGGAGGAATTTCTGAGTGAGAAGATCAATAGAATCTATGAAAACAGCACATAGAGGACTGGGGAAAAAAAGAAGAACTAAGACAATAGGACAACTACAAAAGGTATAACATGTATATAATGGGAATACTAGCAAAAAGAAATAAAGAAAGGAATAAATAAAATATTTGGAAGAATAATAACAGAAATTCCCTCAAATTAATGTCAGGCATCAAGCCACAAATCCAGGAAGCTCAGAGAGCACCAAGCAGAACACATGTCCCAACATTTAACACCTAGGTATATCATTTCCAAGCTTGAGAAAATCTAAGATAAAGTAAAAATCCAGAAAGGAGTCAGAGGGAAATACACCTTATACATAGAAGACCAAAGGCGGGAACTATCCATACTTCTTCTCAGAAAGTATTCATGCAAGAAAGGAGTGGAGTGAAATATTTTAATTGCTGAGAGAAAAGCTATTAACCTAAAGTTCTCTACCCTGCAAAGTTGTCCTCATACGTGAATTAAGTCATAAAGGAATTTGTTATCAGTTGACCTACTTGGCAAGAAATGTTAAAAGATTTTCAGAGAGGAAGAAAATGATATAGGTGAAAACTCAGATCTGCATAAACAAAAGAAAGCCACTGAAGGGTAAGCGAAGATAAAATAATTTAATTTTTATTATTCCTAATTTGACAGTAAACAGTTTGTTTAAAATAATATAATTAAAACAATGTAATTGATTATGTATGCTTATGTACATAGCATGCTTATATACGCTTATAAGCAAAATGATGACAATGAAAGAAAGAACAAAATGGGAAAATTAGGATATTTGAGTTATTATAAGGTATTCACACTACCTGGCAATCTAATGTTATCTGAAAGTGGACTTGAATAGCTATAAATATATATTGCAAACACTAGGGCAACCATTATTTTTTAATGGAATATTACTGATATGCTAAGAAAGAGATTAAATGGAATCAGAGAATTCTCAGTTAAAAACCACAAAAGTCAGAAAAAGAGTGGAAGACTAAAACAAGAATTAAGAACAAAGACAGAAATCATTAAAGAGTAATGAATATGGTAGATATTAGTCCATATACATCAATACTCAATTTGAAAATCAATAGTCTAACATAACAGTTAAAAGAGATTAACATAATAGATTAAAAAATGACTCAAGTATATGTTGTTTACAAGAAACCAACTTTAAACATGACAACACACATAGATTAAAAGTAAATGGATGAAGGAAAATATACTAAGTTAACACTAATTAAAAGAATTCAGAAATAGTTATATTAATTTCAGGAAGCAAACTGCCAAGTAAGGAAAGTTATCAGGGATAAAAAAATGGGTGTGTATTTATAAAGAGATCAATTCTCCAAGATGACAAAACGATCATTAACCATCATCCAAAAAAGTCTATGTGAGACACACTATGTGAGACAAAAGCTAATAAAATTACAAAGAGAAATAGATGAATTCACTATCATGGTTGGGAATTTATCAACATCCCTCTATCAGAAATTACTGGACCCAGCAGGCAGAAAACCAGTAAGTACACAGTTGAACTCAATACCATCAATCAAACTGGATATAATTGACATCTAAAGACTACTTCATCCAACGATAGCAGAATACACATTCTCCTCAAACTCACATAACACATTTTCCAATACAGACCACATTCTGGGTCACAAAACACATCTTAATAAATTTAAAAGAATGGAAAACAACATATGCTTTCAGATCACAAATGAATTAAACTAGAACTTAATAACACAAAGGTAACTGGCATATGCCAAAATATGTGAGATTAAACAACACACTTCTAAACTATACACCATCCAAGAAGAAATACTGAGAAATTTAAAATGTGGGGCATTAAATAAAAATGAAAACAATTTATCAGAATGTGTGGGATGCAGCAAAAGCACTGCTTAGAGGGAATATTGCAGCATATAATGTATCCATCAGAAAAGAAGATATAAAACCAATAATCCAAGTGTTCACTTTGGGAAATGAAAAATAGGAAAGCAAATCAATCCAAAGTAAGCAGGAAAAAACATAATAGCAAAAATAGAAATCAGTGAAATTGGTAACAGGGGATCAATAGGGAAAATCAGCAAAACCAAAATCTAGCTCCTTGAAAATATCAATAAAACAGATACAGTAGTCAGGTTAAGGAAAGAAAAGAAGGGCACAAATTACTAATATCACAATTGAAAGAGGAAGGACCAATAAGGTTTCTATGGGCATTAAAAGAATTATGAAGAAATATTCTGAACAACTCAAGTCTGATAGCCTGCAGGAATTGGAATTCCTTGAAAGTCATAGGCAATTCAAAATTCACATAGGCAATCTGAAGAGGCCTATATCTATTAAAGAAATTAAATGAATAATTAATAACCCTCCAAAACAGAAAGCACCAGGCCCAGACATTTTCAATGGTGAATTCCACCAAACATTTAAGGAAGAAATTATACCTATTCTCTGTATCTCTTTAATAGGATAGAAGAAGAGGCAATACTTTGTAACTCATTTTATGAGTTATCTTAGCTCTTAATATCAAAATCAAACAAAGACATTGAAAAAAAAAAACAAAACCCTTATAAAAAAGTATCTCTCATGGACAGAGATGTAAAAATCCTCAAAAGAATAACAAATTGAAATTAATACAGTATAATAAGAATTGTAATTCATGATTAAGCAGTGTTTATCCCAGATATGCAAGGCTGTTATATACTTGAAATTAATGAAGGTAATCCATCACATCAATAAGCTAAAAAAGAAAATCATGTGTCCATATCAATGGATACAGAAAAAGTATTTTATAAAATCCACAGCCATTCATAATGAAGACTCAGTAAACTAGCAATAGAGGGAACTTACCCAACTGAATCAAGATCTACAAAAAACCTAGAGCTTCCATTATACATAAGAAAACTAAGCTTTCTCATTACAATCAGTAACAAAGCAAGGATGTCCCCTCCCACAAGTCATTTTCAACATCATACTGGAAGCTCTAGCTAACGCAGTATGACAAGCAAAGGAAATACAAAGTATACAGATTGAGAAAGACCTAAATCACGCTCCTTGGTTTTTACCCAAAGGAGTTGAAAACTTATGCACAAAAATACACACATGAATATTCATAGCGGCTTTATTCATATTTGCCCAAATTTGGAAGTTACCAAGATGCCCTTCAGCTAATGAGTGAATAAACTGTGGTATATCTACAAAACTGATTACTATCAAGTGTTAAAAAAAAGTGAGCTATCAAGCCCTGAGGAAATATGGAAGAACCTTAGGTGCATATTATTAGGTGAAAAGAAGACAATCTGCAAAGGCTATCTACTGTAAATTTCTAACCACATAACATTTTGGGAAAGACAAACTGTGAAGAAAATAAAAAGATCAGTGGTTCCCAGGGCTTGAGGTGGTGGATAGAGACGATTATATAGATTGAGTACAGAGGATTTTTAGAGGAGTGAAAAAACTCTTTTATGATACTAAAGTGGTAAATACACCTCATACATACTTTTCCAAACCCATAGAGAATAAAACACAAAGAATGAACTCAAAAGTAAACTATGGACTAGGGTGATTATTGATGTTTATTAATGTAGTTACAACAGTTGTAACAAATCCATCACTTTGGTAAGGGATGTTAATAATGGGGGACTATATACATATGTGGGGTTGCAGTATGTGGGAAGCATCTGTACCTGCCCCCAATTTTTCTGTGAATCTTAAACTGCTTTAAAAATACAAATATAATAATGATCAAAAGATTTGAACATATTCTCAATCAAAGCAGATATATGAATGCACATATAAATGCAAGCACATTAAAAAGGGTTACCACTAATTATTAGGTAAACTTTAATTACAATCACAGTGTGATATCTACCTTTTAGAAATTCTCCAATTAAAAAGACTGACCACATGTAGTGTTGGTGAGAACTGGAAGCTTGTACACTACTGGAGAGAACTAGAAAGAACTGAGTGCTTATATACTACTAGACAAAATGTGAATGGTAAAATAATTCTGCACAAGAGTTGGCCTATTTATTAAAAAGCTAAGCATGCATCTGCCATATCCTCTAACCTTTCTACTCTTTGTTATTTGCCAAAGATAAAGGAAAGCATATGTTTAAAGATTTCTCACAAATGTACACAGAAGCACTTTTCCTAAATAACTAAAACCTGGAAGTACCTCAAATGTCCACCAACAGAATAATGAATAATCCACGGTATATTCATGCAGGAAATTACCAATCGGTATTAACATGGACACTGATTAATGCAACAATATTGACCGCCGAAAAAAGAAAAATGTGATAAATGAAAAATAGCCAGGCACCAGAAGTGTGTCTTATTGTTCCATTTCCATGAAATTCAAAACACTTAGTAGTACTCTACAGAGAGAAATCAGAACACGAGTTACCTGTGGAACCAGCAGGAAAACTGACTAGAAGGAAGCACAAGGGAACATCCCAGAGTAAGTACAGTGTTCCCTATGTTGATATGCTTACATGAAATGAAAAACTCAGTAAACTGAACAATGTCTGTGCACTTGAATGGATATAATTTTATCTCACTGAAAGAAGAAAACATATGTGATAATAAAATATTTCAATAAATGGACCATAAATAAATGTACCTAAACATGGAGCCAGAGGGTAAAATGATGCAGAATAGAAAACAAATAATAGAGAATTACAATTTCTATCCAAGAGGTCCCTTAATCGGAGTACTAGCAGTTCCATCAAAAGAGAACGAATGTCATGAGTAAGAAGTAATTAACAAACTAGCAAATAAACAAACAATATAAGACTTTTTACTTGGACAGAGGCTATTTTTAAATTTTTATTTATTAATTTGGTAGAGAAAGAGAATGAGAGCGAGCGAGGGAGGGGCAGGGAAGGAAAGAGAGAATCCCAAGCATGGAGCCTGACAGGGGGCTCAGCTCAATCTAATGAACTGTGAGATCATGACCGGAGCCCAAATCAAGAATCAGGTGCTTAACTAAGCCACCCAGGCACCCCATCATATCTAATATTTAATTACAGAGACTCTAAAGCCCTAATTCCTGGGTTAAATTTCGGCCACCACTGATTATGCAACTTCCAGCAAATTATTTAACCTCTATATTCCATGTTTCCTCATCTTTAAAAATGAAAAACAAATAGTACCTCCTTTACTGTTATGTTGTTTTAAGGATCCCGCAAGTTCAGATATATAAGGCATTTTGAGTAGCATCTGGAGGTAATTAAGCACTACGCAAATGCTAGTTTTATTAGTGTTGTTGTTACTAGTTCTCTTGTTAAAGGAAATACATGGATTTAAAAAATTAAAAATATCATTAAATATGCAGTAACCCAAATAAAAACAACAACAGACTCCCATCAAAATACATTGCCATAAAATTTCAGAAGCCTAAGAACAAATGGAAAATGATAAATCTTCCTAAAATATGAAAGAGAAAAAGGGGAGAAGGAACCTGACCACTTATAAAGGTTTTTAATCACAATTGCATTAAAATTTTTTAAAACTGTGCTGTAATATAGAATATAGTACAGAATAAAGTATGAGAGCAAATATAAATATTTCAGGCATGCAAGAAATTTCTCACTAGATAAATTAATGGAAAAATGAAGAACAAAGTGAAATATATAAGAATAAGGAAAAATATAATCCACTAAAAGAGAATTCTTATGAGAAATCTTGTGACAAACAATAGGACCAGGGAGTACTGGATACAGACCAGGGCAGGAGGTAGAGTATTTTAAGAGGTGTTTTCAAGAAAAAAAAGAGATTAATTTTTTTAAATGTTTGTTTATTTTTGAAAGAAAAAAAGAGAGACAGAGTGCAGTGGGGGAGAGGCAGACACAGAATCTGAAGCAGGCTCCAGGCTCTGAGCTGTCAGCACAGAGCCCAATGTGGGGCTCGAACCCACGAACGGTGAGAACATGTCCTGAGCTGAATTTGGACACTTAAACGACTGAGCCACCCAGGCACCCTGGAAATAGAAGAGATTTTGTGCACCTGACATAATTCTAGAAACAGTGGAAGAACTATTGGACTTCAATTAAAAAAAAAAAGTTATTGCAAAAAAAAGAACTAATTAAAATTGCTCTTAAAAATCATCCTGAGAAATAAAATACATTACTATTAACTACTTTGATCATCAGTAAGAAATATTTATGTAGTCATAATACTGTTTATTAACATTTGACCTAGAATCAATCTATAAAAGTCAAGGGGAAAAGTCTTAAGAAGTGAAAACAATTGGAAGATGAAACAGGTAAATTCTAGAAGGGCTAATACCCTTCTCTTAAAGTGTCAGGATTTAAGAGATCACTCTGTAGTGAATAGAACAAAAATAAAGGAGTTAACTATATCCTTTCAAGTTCCAATAAACAATAAAATAGCTAAAAATAGTGATGTGAATATATTGGGATGAGGGAGAAGAGACAAGAAGAATCAAAGCAAACTATATATATATCAATTTCAGTAAATTGAAATTTATTTTTATCATTTAGAAGTACACTCTAAGAAACAATAATAATAAAGTTAAAAGTGGTACCTCCCTCTGGCAGTTGAGTGTAACAGAGCAGGGCACTGTATTTCGTTGTAATCTTACTATATATCTACTATTTATCTTGTACACATGCATGTATTTCATAGATGTGAGAAAAATTACTGCAGATACTACAAAGATATAAAATGTTAGCTAGTGAGTACAGAAGATGACAAATTAAATGGAATAGAGCTCACAAACATAAAAATATATGAAAAACATTTATGATTATATTAAAGTCAGGACTTCAAGTCTGTGTTGAAAATATTAATTATAATATTGGGACAATGTTATCTATATGATGGAAAGTCTAAGTTTAGATCCTTATATCATACAGTACTCAATAATATATCTCAGACAGATTTCAGAAATTATTTTTTTAAATACTCTTCATATATTGAAAGAAAATGTAAGGGAGTTATTTTTTACAATTTGGGATGGAGAAGACCTTCCTGCTCAAGAAGAATGACCCAACCGCAAAGAAAGCCTGCAGAGTTTATTACTTTAATATTGTGCACTTCTATTTAAAAGTGGCCATAAACAATGTTAAAAAGCATGTAACAGACTGGAATATAATACTGGCAACATAAATAACAAATAATATCTGTAAAAATAAAATTGTCCATGACATCCACATAAAGACATGAAAACATTATCCACCCAACTAATATTCAATGAAATGTAAGTTAACACAATGTTGTTGTTTCACTGAAAGTTTTGACCAAAATGAAGTTTAGGAAAAAGTCCCCTGCATAACCTCTTATGCCTGGTTCTTTTTTATAAATTGAAAACTCTGCATGTCTCATATGGGAATTGATGTAACTAAACTTTCTTGTAGGGATTGATTTGGGAGAATTATATTTTTTATTAAGAAACTATTACATGTTTTCAAATTAGTTTTATTGTACAAAATAATTTCTTATAAAGTTGTAAGCAATTTTCTGACATTCAGAGGTTACTTTCTCCTTATTATTTTATATATATGTGATTCCTTTCCCTTTTTCTTGACTCAATTTCTGTATGGTTCATATTTTAATGATTTTAAAGTATTTCTGTTTAATTGTTGGCTTGTTATTTGTCTTATTTTGACTATTTTATTATTTTCTAGCTCCTCTTTTCCTTTTGTTCACTTTTCATTTAATACTTTTTTATTTTTGCATTAATTCATTTATTCCCTTTTCTGATAAATATTTAATACTATCAGTTTTCTACTGCACTCTGCTTAATTGTATCCTTAGATTTTGATACAGAGATTTTCACTGTTGTTATTTTTAGGACTTCCTCAATTTCAGTTTTCATTCTCCTTTGATGCAAGTCTTGTTTAATGGACAGTTTTGAAAGTTTTCTTGGAAGGGTTTTGTTTCTTGTATAATTTTATGATTAACTTATAGTTTTATTATCATTTAAATACCATTCTTGGTATTATTTCTATTTTCTAAAAGAATATTTGTTCTGATAACTTAAAAAGTAGCAATTTGGGGGAAATACACAAGGCAAACTTTAAAAATCTGCTTATCTTTCATATCTTCTACCCTCCTCATTCTATTAACACTCTACTACCCCTTTATAGAAACATACACAAAGGGAAGCTAAAATCTCATTTATTGCTTTAGCTTTTGTATTAAATATTTGGAAATATTTTTTGTCAATGGAGAAGTAATAAGCATAACATGATGCAACTCTGTCTTGGAATATTCTACAACTAGGAAGAAGAGTGACATAAACCTATACATACTGATAAAAGTTCCTGAGCCAAACTGAGAAAGCATTAAAAGCAAAATCTCAAGGAATATGTATACTAAAAACCATTGTATTTAAACCATATACTTATAATTAAGTATAAATGCACATAACAGAGATTAGGATTTTTGCATACCACATCATTAGTAGGAATAGGATAGATGGGGTGAGTGAGTGAAGGGCACAATTCCAGCTTACAGTCTAGCACCTTCCCCACTGTGGACCAGGCTAAGGCTAAGCTAGACTTTATCTGAAAACTCACCCCTGCACAGGGCACATTTCCCTTCTTGCTTTATTATTTCTTTACACATTTTTGTGAAGTGTGCACCCTCAATAAACCATAGAACCACGGACCCTTGAATTCAAGTCTCAGTAATGTTGCAGTGAACCTGACATGGCCTGGCACATATGAGTGTAAAGAAATGTGGCTAAAGGACATTAAAAAATCAAGTCTGAGAGAGGGATTAAACGTGGTTTGTATAAGTTCTTTTTGCTTTGAGGTGGGTTTTTTGGGGGATGAAATCAAAGGACAGTTCCTCAGACATGAGGGGACAGTATCTTCAAACATGAAAAATTAGAGAAATGTCAGTAAATAGTAGCTATAACTTCACACAGACTGTTAATTATTTAAAAGATTTTTATTTCTGGTATCTTTTAGAGAATGCACAGGCATTCTTTTATACTACTAAGTCAAATGTTTGTTCTCAGACATAGATTTCAGCTGTTCAAATTACTGTGAGAATTACAATAATACATTTGTATAGTACTTATCTTGTTAAAATAATACCTTTAAATAGCTCTTTATAATAATTGGTACAAGAAATGGTGCATTTCTTGAATCTTTTAAGAATATTTAGATAGCTATATGCCTCCCTCTCTCTCTCTCTCTCTGTCTCTCTCTCTCTCTCTCTCTCTCTATATATATATATATATATATATACATATATATATACTTGATCTTTAAATAATAGTTAATTTTTAAATTAAAAGCAATATGAATACCTCATTAAAATGTTTTAGAAACTTATGAAAGTTAAGACTTAAAAAAACAGTATAGCAATCCCATGTTCTGGTTGTACATAGGAATTGTATTTTTCTTTTAAATTCAAGGAATAAAAATTTAATCAAATGTTGAGAGGTCACATAGAGCGCACGCACACACACACACTGACTGAATGCATTGAAGAAGTTCTGATTATATTTTATGTTTTTTTTTTAATTTATTATTCAATTCTTTAAACTTCTAGAAATCCCTAATAAAGGGCACTTAGTCCTATGGAAGAAGACATTAAAAGATATTTGCCATCAGAGATTACCTACTAGAACTATAAATCACATGTCACTTAGTGATATATCTATAACTACTTAGTTGACATGACAAAATCGGATAGTGATTACATGATTTATGAGGTAGAGAGGAAGAGAACCCCTCAAGGGGAATATTCAGAGAGACCAAAATATTTGAACATGGAAAGAATGTTTTACTTCTCTTAATATCAATTCAGATTTACATAAGGGGGGAAAATAGTGAGTTATTTAAGCACCATTTTATGAAGTTAGATACGAAAGAGAAGAGAATAATTTTATCAAGATGATAAGCAAGGATAAAAATGCTTGCAGTATAAAAACAGAGTATAAATACTCTCTCAACAAATAAAAAAATGGGATCCAACAGAAAAAAAAAAACCAGCATGTTTTAAGAGATAAAACATGAACATGTAGTCCTGATTTAAATTCAAACTGCATTATTAATTTTTTAATCGTTGTGCTATTATTTAACTTCTCTCTGCCTCAACTTACTTAAAGAGTAGAAATTAACATACATATTTTATAAGAATGATCTGAAAATTAAACATGTTATCAAACATAAAATTTCTTATAACCATGTCACACAGTTACTCAATTTTAAATTGACAGCTCTCATTATTGTCAGCAAATAGAAAATATCGACCTGAAAATTTTGTTTTTCTGTTAAAATGCCCTTCACTTCATCACAGTTTCTGTTTAAGAGAATATGTGGGGGTAAGACCTAAATGTTTGGGGGTTGTCTAAAGGAGATGTAGGACCATTAGGAGCATTGAAATGTATGAAACACAGTTACCTGCAGAAATGATATTATATTCAATGCATTCCTGTTCCCATTAGAGCTGGTTACAATTAGAGGAGAAAACAAGACAAAAGTTTTCAAACAGCTTCTTACATAGTAAACTCTTTTGTGAAGATAAAAGTTTCAATATGCTCAAGAAATCTAGGAAGAAGCAGATTTTAAACAATACATCAATTCTCTCTGGTCTAGTCAAAACAAGGGCTGACATTTATTAAGATTTATGTGGCCCATACAGGGCACCTGTGTGGCTCAGTCGGCTCAGATCATGATCTCATGACTTTTGAGTGCAAGCCCTGAATCAGGCTCTCTGCTGACAGCTCAGAACCTGGAGCCTGCTTCTGATTCTGTGTCTCCCTTTCTCTCTCTGCCCACCCACACCCCCTATGCACACATGCACTGTCTCTCTCAAAATAAATAAACATTAAAAAATTTTTAATAAATACAAAATTAAAAAGATTTATGTGGCTCATATTATTTAAGACATGTTAAATGGATTAATTTATTTAACCCTTACAACAACTTTGTAAGATAGTATTTATTCTTCTCATTCATAATGTAGAGACAAATATTACATGGCTCCCAGCTTCACAGTGTGCTCGAGGGTAGAGGCAGATGTGTGTACCAATAGGCAATAAAATAAGCCAAAACAAAAATATATAAAATAGAACAACTGCATGTGTAAGTTTTAGAGAGGAGGAAAATTGTGGTTAGTCAAGTCTACCTGAAGCCTGGTAATGTTTCCCTCTTATCTTAGATGCTGTTTACCCAAATTTCCATTTTGGTCCAAGATGTATTTTTAGACATCTATCCAAAATATCTTTCAGGATGACAGAATGGGAACTCAGGAAGAGGTAGCCACAAGCAGTCTCCACTTTACTGCAGGAGAGTAATTATTGGTCAAGGGAAATGGATACCTCTCTTTTTTTTTTTTTTAGATGCCTTTAATTTCAATTCATCACTTCCAAATAGTTGACTACAACTCTAAGGTAACTTTCCACCATTTCCAACATACATATCTCTTTCCATTCTAGTGCTTGCCAATCAAGAATATTTGCTGGGACAACTAAATTCTGACTTGCCCTATTTGGAAAATATTGCGTATTGAAACAAGTCTGAATTTTGGGGCTAAGCATGAGAAGAAATTAAATCAACTCCTTTTTCTCCAAACTTAAAAAAAAAAAAAACTTTGTTATTCAACTCAGTGGAACTTTCTCCTCAATATAAAAACAAAAAGTAGTGAAGGGGAGAGGAGCTGAGATGGTGCCATAGAAGGCCTCGATGCTTGTCTCATCTCTTGAACACAGCTAGATAACGATCAAATAATTCTGTATACTCCTTAAATTGATCTGAAGACTGATAGAACAAACTGCAGGAGGGACCCCAGTTGTGGAGAAAATAGAACACACCGGGAAAAGTGCAAGGAGAAATTTTCCCCAAAGCCATTGGCTGGGAAAGTAAGAGAGGCTTATATGCATGAGTTTTTGCAAGCAGAAGGGCTAAAAGACTTCAGTTTCAGAGGTCCCAGGTCTTGACTGGGAAAGAGACCTGAAGACAATGCCATACTCCAAGAGCAGAGACAGGAAAACAATCCCAGTTTGGACGGTGCAATCTGAGAGTCACCTAAGTGGCATGGGGAGAGACTGCTATTCATTTTTTGGAGGGCATCTGTGAGAGGTGGCATTGCCTTCCTGGAGACAAAAGAACTGAAAGGAGAAATTTCCCTCTCCTTCCTTCTCAGCATTGGAGCAGAGACCTCAGACCTGCTGAAGGTGGCTAACTGGAATGAACAGTGGCTATTTCACCTGCTTGCTCCAAATCCCATGCCCCTGAACTCTGCCCTTCTGAGTCAAACCTGTACCAGTTCCAGAGCAGAGAGACAATTTCTCAGAACACAGAACACCACCCAGGTCCCCACCAAACCAGGTCCCAAAAGTTGGAGTTTTAAAAGTCATCAGGCTTAAACAAACAAACAAACAAAAGTCAGCAGTTCTATATGGGATAGAGCTCCAAGTGCACTGTGGTGCTCCATGCAGGTAAGTGATCTAAAGACAAACAATATGAAATCAGCAATCTGAAAAATGCCTGTGATGCACCAGGGGAAATTATTCACTCTTCCAGAAGTGCTTCCCTGAAAGCAGCAAGTACAAACTCACCTTTCCAGGGACAAAGGAGTGGACTGGAGCTATTTCCCTCCCCCACCCCTCAGCATAAAGCAACTTCAGTCAAAAACATGGCACCAACACTGACTACCTAACCTGCCTACACCAAGTCTCACCCCAGTGCGCTGTGCTGGTACTGCTTTTGTCAATCAAGTGTGCCAAATGACCAGTGGAGCAGGCCCCTCATCCAGAAGACCAGCACAAACCCCTGCATGCACCATGTCTACTGATCATAGAGTTTTACAATGCTTCTGTTCTAGGGGAAGTAGCATTCAGTCTTATTTAACAAGCTGACCAGCACACAGATAGTTAAATCTTCTCACATTGTGGTCAAGGCCCAAACACTCCACACTGTAGGCAAGGAGAACCTTTGTCCCAGAGGACTGACCTGAGGGATAGAGCAGTTATGACACAGCGACAGAGTGCATACAGCACACCAGAAACACGTCCTGTAGCACCAGGACCTGGAAATAGGAAGAAATAGAAGTGCCAGGCCATCTTCATAAAACCATTACTCTCAAGAACAAGAAACATAACAGGCTTTCTGAATACACACAAGAAGACAAAATGCCAAGACAGAGGAATTCATCCTAAAAGAAAAAATAAGAAAAGGTCATGGCCAGTGATCTTATTGAAAACGATATAAAATAATATGTCTATCCCAGAATTTAAAGCAACAATCATAAGGAAACTAGGTGTGCTTGAGAAAAGCATAGATGACATTAAGGGAGACCCTCATTGCAGAAATAAAAGAGCTAAAAACTAATCAGGCCAAAATGTAAAATATAATAACCCAAGATTCAAAACTGACTGGATATAATGACCACAAGGAGGGAAGAAGCAGAGGAACAAATAAGTGATATATAAAACAGAATTATGGAAATTAATGAAGCTGAATGAAAGAGGGAATGAAAACTCTGGAATCACGAAAGTAGACTTAGGGATCTCAGTGACTCCATCCAGCTGAATAACATCCATATCATAGAAGTCCAAGAAGAAAAAAAACAAGGGCAAGGGAGGAGAATGTTTACTTGAGGAAATTAGAGCTGAAAACATTCTTAATCTGGGAAAGGAAAAATACATCCAAATGCAGGAAGGACATAGAACTCTCATCAAAATCAATTAAAGCAGGACAACATCAAGACATACTGTAGCTAAGTTTACAAAATATAAAGAAAAAATTCCTAAAAGCAGCAAGACATAAGAAGTCCCTAATTCACAAGGGAAGATCAATTAGGTTAACAACAGACCTCTCCACAGAAACTTGGAAGGCCGGAAGCAGTGGCATGATATATTTAATGTGCTGAATGGGAAAGATCTGCAGCCAAGAATACTCTATCCAGCAAAACTATCATTCAAAATAGAAGAGATACAGAATTTCCTAGACAAAGAAAAACTAAAGGAGTTTGTGACCACTAAACCAGCCCTGCAAGACATATTAAAGAGGCCTGTGAGTGGGGAAGAAACACCAAAAGTGACAAAGACTAAAAAGAAACAGAGAAAATCTCCAGAAACAATTATAAAACAAATAATAAAATGGCCCTAAATTCATATGTATCAATAAGCACTGAATGAAAATGAACTAAACTTTCCAATCAAAGACACAGAGTGTCAGAATGTATTAAAAAAAAGACTCATCTATATATTGCCTAAAAGAGACTCATTTGAGACCTAAAGACACCTGCAGATTTAATGTAAGGGGATAGAGAACCATTTATCATGCAAATGGACATCAGGAGAAAGCTGGAGCAGCCATGCTTGTATCAGACAAACTATATTTTAAACCAAAAACAGTAACAAGAGATGAAGAAGGGTCTACCCAACAAGAAGACCTAACAATGGTAAATATTTATGCCTTTAACTTGGGAGCACAAACAAAAAGAACTCATTGATAGTGATACACTAATATTAGGGGACTTTACACCCCACTTACAACAATGGACAGATGATCTAAGCAGAAACTCCTCAAGGAAACAATGGCTTTGAATGACACAGTGGACCAGATGGACTTAACAGATATATTCAGAATATTTCCTCCTAATGAAGCAGAATGCACATTCATTTTGAATGCACATGGGACATTTTCTAGAATAGATCAAATACTGGGTCACTAATCAGTCCTAAACAAATACAAAAATGTTGAGATCACACCATGCATATTTTCTGACAACACTATGAAACTTGAAATCAATCACAAGAAAAAATTTGGAAAGCCCACAGATACATGAAGGTTAAACAACATGCTAGCAAACAATGAATGGGTCAAGAAGGAAATCAAGACAAAATTTAAAAAAAAATACATAGAAACAAATGAAAGTAGAAACACAATGGTCCAGAGTATTTGGGATGCAGGAAAAGCAATCCAAAGTAAAAAGTATATATATATATATATATATATATATATATATATATATATATATATACACACACACATATACATATATATACATATATATATATACACACACACATATACACATATATATATACACACACATATATATACATATATATATATATGTAAATACTTCAAGAAGCAGGAACATTTTCAGATACACAATATAATCTTACACCTAAAGGAGCTAGAAAAAGAACAAAAAATGAAGCCTAAAGCCAGCATAAGAAGGGAAATAATGAAGATTAGATCAGAAATAAATGGTATAGAAACAAATAAAACAACCACAACCACCACCACCACATCAAAAACCAGAACCGATCAATGAAACAAGGGGTTTCTTGAAAAAATTAATATAATTGATGGACCCCAAGCCAGACTTAATACAAAGAAAAGAAAAAGGACCCAAAACAAACTAGAGAGGAGAAATAACAACGAACACAACAGAAATACAATTATGTGAGAATATTATGAAAAACTATACGCCAACAAATTGGGCAATGAAAAGAAATGGATAAATTCCTAGAAACATATAAACTAACAAAAGTGATGGGAAACCTGAGTGGCTTAGTCAATTAAGCACCTGACTCTTGGATTCGGCTTGGGTCATTATCTTGTGGTTTGTGGGTTCAAGCCCCACATCCGGTTCCATGCTGGCAGTGTGGAGCCTGCTTGGGATTCCCTCTCTCTCTGCCATTCCCTGTACCTCTCTCGCAAAGTAAACAGATAAACTTGAAAAAAAACCTTAAACTACCAAAACTGAAACAGGAAGAAATAGAAAACTTGAACAGATCTATAAAAAGCAAAGAAATGCATCAGTAATCAAAGAACTCCCAACCAACAAAGTCCAGGGCCAAATGGCTTCTCAGGTGAATTCTACCAAACATTTAAAGAAGAGTTAATACCTATTCTTCTCAAACTATTCCAAAAATTAAAACTGGAAAGTCGATTTCCAAACTCATTCTATGAAACCACCATTACCCTGGATCCAAAACCAGACAAAGACTCCAATAAAAAATAAAACTACAGGCCAAAACCCTGATGAACCTGGATGCAAAAATCTCAACAAAATACTAGCAAATTGAATCCAACAGTGTATTTAAAGAATCATTCCCCATAATCAAGTGGGATTTATTCCTTGGTTGCAAGAGTGGTTGAATATTCACAAATCAGTCAATGTGATACACTGCATTATTATTAATAATAATAAAAAGGATAAAAAACATATGACCTTCTCAATGGATACAGAAAAAGAATTTGACAAAATGTAACATCTATTCATGACAAAAACCCTCTACAAAGTAGGGATAGAGGGAACATACTTCAACATTATAAAGGCCATATATGAAAAACTCACAGCTAATATCATCCTCAACAGGGAAAAACTGAGAGTTTTTCCTCTACAATCATGAACAAGACAAGGATTATCCACTCTTACCACTGTTATTTAACATAGTACTGGGAGTTCTAGCCTCCTCAATCAGACAACAAAAAGAAATAAAAGGCATCCAAATTTATAAGAAATAAGTCAAACTTTTGCTATTTTCAGACAACATGATAATCTATGTAGAAAACCCAAAAGACTCCACCAAAAAGTTGCTACAACTAATACACAAATTCAGCCAAGTGGCAGAATACAAAATCACATACAGAAATCTACTACATTTCTATACACCCATAATAAAGCAGCAGAAAGAGAAATCAAGGAATAGATCCCATTTACAATTGCACCAAAAACCATATGATACCTAGGAATAAACCTAACTGAAAAGGTAAAAGATCTGTATTCTGAAAACTACAGAACACTGATAAAAGAAATTGAAGAAGACACAAAGAAATGGAAAAGCATTCCATGCTCGTGGATGGGAAGAATATTGTTAAAATGTTTATGCTGTCCAAAGTAATCTGCACATTTAATGCAATCCCTATCAAAATACCACCAGCATTCTTTACATAGCTAGAACAAAGAAACCTAAAATCTGTATGGAACCACAAAATCCCAAATAAACAAAGTAATCTGGGGGGATGGGGTGGAGAAGCAAAGCTGGAGGCATCACAATTCTGGACTTCAGTTATATTACAAAGCTGTAGTGCTCACAACAGTATGGTACTGATACAAAAACAGACACATAGATCCATCGAACAGAATACAAAACCCAGGGGTACCTGGGTGGCTCAGTCAGTTAAGCATGTGACTTAGGCTCAGGTCATGGTCTCACAGTTCATGGATTCGAGCCCCACATCAGGCTCTGTGCTGACAATTCAGAGCCTGGAGCCTGCTTCAGATTCTATGTCTCCCTCTCTCTCTCTGCCCCTCCCCTGCTCTATCTCTCAAAAATAAGCAAACATTAAAAAAAAATTTTTAAAAGAATAGAAAACCCAGAAATTGACCCACAACTATATGGTCAACAAATCTGTGACAAAGCAGTAAAGAATATACAATAAATGGTGTTGTGAAAACTGGATGGCAACATGCATAGGAATGAAAATGACAGCTTTCTTACTTCATCCCCAAAGTAAATTCAAACTGGATGAATACCTAAATGTGAGACAGGAAACCATCAAAATCCTAGAAGAGAACACAGGCAGTAACCTCTTTGACATCAGCCATAGCAGCTTCTTACTAGGTATGGCACCAGAGGCAAGGGAAACAAAAACCCAAACAAACTGTTGAGAATTCAGTAAGATAAAAAGTTTCTGCATAGTGAAGGAAACAATCAACAAAACTAAAAGGTAATCTATGGAAAGGGAGAAGATATTTTCAAATGACATAGCTGGTAACCAGCTAGTATAATTTAGCTATTTATAATGAATTTATAATTTATAATGAATTTAGCAAACTCAACACTCCAAAAACAAATAATCCAGTGAAGAAATAGGCAGAAGACTTGAATATACCTTTTTCCAGAGAAGACATCCAGAGGGCTAATATGCACTTGAAAAGATGCTCAACATCACTGATCATCAGGGAAATACAAATCAAAACCACAGTGAGATTCCATCTCACACCTGTCAAAATGGGTAAAACGAACAACACAAGAAACAACAGGTGTTGGCAAGGATGCAGAGAAAGAGAAACCATCTTACACTGTTGATGGGAATGCAAACTGGTTCAGTCACTGTGGAAACCAATATGGAGGTTCCTCAAAAACTTAAATATAGAACTACCATATGATCCAGCAATTGCACTACTCAGCCATGAAAAAGAAAGAAATCTTGCCATTTGCAACAATGTGGATGGAGCTAGAGAGTGTTATGCTAACCAAAATAAGTCAGAGAGAAGACAATTACCATATGATTTCACTCATGTGTGGAATGTGAGAAACAGAATAGATGGATATGGGGAAGGGGAAGGGAAAGGAAAACCATAAAACAGACTCTGAACTACAGAGAACAAAGTAAAGTTTGCTGGAGTGGACACGCCGGGGGATGGGTTACATGAGTAATGGGTATTAAGGAGAATACTTGTGATAAGCATTGGGTGTTTTATGTAAGTGATGAATTACTAAATTGTATCCTGAAACTACACTACACTATAAGTTACCTAACTTGAATTTAAATAAACACTTGAGAAAGAAAAAACAAAACAGTGAATAAGTTTATCTTTCTCTATCTTTCTTGAAATATTGTTGTTTTTTAAACTCTCAGAAAAATTGACGACCTCAAAATACAGCCTAAGTTGAAGAATAGATGACTATTGCTTTTTCACGGAATGTTGCTGTGCTATGTTTCCTGATATCATTTATAGAAGAGGTCACATATTGCTCAAAGAGAAATGCCACAGTGTAACATTAGCCTGTTGTTAACGAAGGGTATTTAAAGAATGCCAATATCAAGGAAGCTGGGCCTCTTTCTTCATAAAGATGCTTAAACCCAAAACTAGTACTTTATAATACATAATATGACTATTACTGACGGCATAAGTTTGGAATTTGGTACTGCAAAGGCACGTTTTTAAAAGTTACAATAATTTTATTTAAAAATTATATTGGAAAAGATCCACTTTCATTTATAATACTGTTTTAAAATAATCCATTTGAAGCAAAAATTATTAGTTAATTTATTTTAGAGAGAGCAAAGTTCATAAATTTGGTATGTAAATGAGTACCATTTGGTAAATGATGGGCCAGACAAACACTTTACCCAGGACTAGACTGGATAACTTAAACTTTGCTTTAGAACTAGTTATTCTTCAGCTTCAAGTAGACATATCAATCCAGTTTCAGATTTAGAGATCAAAAAGCTGCCTTTATACTGTTATTTTTCAAACACGCACAAGGTTTTTTATTTGGGTAGCTATAGGGTAATGCGAATTTTCTCATTTAACTCTTCTATTAAGTATGTAATCTAAATGGTAAGAATATACACTTACTGTATCAAATAAAAACAATCTACCATTTTAGCACTTTTATTTTTCTCAATTTTACTCAAGCAAAAAGTTTGTATTTTTATTTGGGGGAAAGCAGGCAGATCCTGAGAAGCAAGAAAAGTCATTATAAACCTTGTGTGGATTTCAGTAGCAGACATCTATCATTAATTATGTCAGCTCTGAAATCCTTTCCCAATGTCTGTCTTGTGAATTTGGACAGAGTGAGTCCTTCCACCATCTGGGTCATCACCCAAGTGGGCACATGATCTATGTCTGGACAACTTTAGTACTTCATCCACCTCACCACTAGGATTATTTCAAGGCTGGATCTGAGAGTGTCATTTAACTTCTGCTTAAATTTCCTAACCATCTATCTCAGTGGGTTGATTTGAAAATTAAATGATTATTAAATTTTTTTCAACGTTTTTTATTTATTTTTGGGACAGAGAGAGACAGAGCATGAACGGGGGAGGGGCAGAGAGAGAGGGAGACACAGAATCGGAAACAGGCTCCAGGCTCCGAGCCATCAGCCCAGAGCCTGACACCGGGCTCGAACTCACGGACCGCGAGATCGTGACCTGGCTGAAGTCGGACGCTTAACTGACTGCGCCACCTAGGCGCCCCGAAAATTAAATGATTTTAAAAAGTATTCAAAAATGCCCAAAATAGTCCATGAAAAATTCCATAAGCACCCATAACTGTTAGCTATTATTATATTAGATATGAATTTATATAGTAATTACCAAAATAAGGTAAGATTTGAGCCTCAGCTATTAGCATTCCCTTGAGCTCAACATAGAAACTTTTCAGAATCCTGTATTCACAATTATGTATGTCAAATAATTTTTCCTCATGCATTGATTTTAAAGTAATAAAGATATGGTTTTCTACTCTTGAAACTGTAACTCTTAACTGACAAATGTTTAATCAATTCTTTCAATTTATACTATGATCCAACAATATTGCTTAGACATTCTGCTTCAGATTAATGAAGTTCATTTAAATATTAGGACATATACCAGAGTATTATATAAATATATGTGTGTTTATGTGTGTAGGTATAAATGTATATATACATACATCTCTATATGTACATATGTATGTGTGTGTGTGTGTATATATATATATCCATATATATATGGATATATATATATATGATTTGGCATATACCTATAACAATACAGTGATTTCTTCAAATGCTGCATAGTATAGCAAGAGACATGCCATATAGTGCTTGACTAATAGTTTAATCATGATTTTTCACATGATCACAATTATTAAAAAATTAATATATTTATCTGTGGATACTTATAACACAAAAGATGAAAAAATAAAAATTTCATGATTTGAGTGGTGAGGTTTCAAGTTAGTATTTTACTTTCAAATTAATTTTACCTGGCTATATTTTTGTCAGGATTACCAAGTCAGAAGAATAGATACCAAGTCACAGTTACTTGCACTTTTCTAACACTATACCTCTACCCATGCCAATACATTCACTTAATATGCCCACTCCTCTGTTCATTGCTCAAAATTCCAATAATCTTTCAGGGTCTGCCTCAGATCCCACCTCTTCAATAAAGATCTCCCTGACTACCTCAACCTGGAGCGAATTCTCCTAGCTCTGAGTTCCCCCGTAAAATTCTTTTCTGTACAATGTATTTAGAAATTAATCATGCAGTGTCTGGAGACAGTGAAAACAGAGCCCGGACTTTGAAGTCAGATAGGCTGGAAATGAATCCTAACTTTACTATGAAATAGCTACATGACTTTGGGCAAGTTACTTATTCTGTAGCAGAGTAACTCTCTGGTCCTTAACATGTGCCAATTATTGGGGCACCTGGGTGGCTCAGTCGGTTGAGCATCCGACTTCAGCTCAGATCATAATCTCTTGGTTCCTGAGTTTAAGCCCCCATGGGGCTCTGTGCTGACAGCTCAGAGCCTGAAGCCTGCTTCGGATTCTGTGTCTCCCTCTCTCTCTGCTCTTCCCCCGCTCATGCTCTCAAAAAAAAAAAAAAAATTTAAAAAAATTATAAAAAATATTTAAAAAACATGTGCCAATTATTGTTTAATACCTTATGTGTATTAACTTATTTACCCCACACAATGACCCCCTAAAATAGGTGGTGTTTTGAGTCCTTCTGCATAAAGGCACTGACACACAATGCATGGATCTTTCTCTATGGATCTTTCTCTATAGCTCTTCAGTAGAATGTACAAGGTAACACTACAAGTTGCACAAATAGGATTCAAACCCCAATCCCTTGGATTCAGAGTCCATGTTCTTAAACAGCAGAGTATATTGCCTCTCAACTTTTGTGCCAGCAGTGCATGATAGCTACCAAATACATAGCCTTATTAAGTGGGTTAAATTTAATAACAAATGCAAAGTGCTTGGCACATAGTATGTGTATAACAAATGCTATTTGGCATCTGTCTTGCTTTATTCCCCACTTATTGCCCTCAAAATGCTACTTACATCTGTTCCTAACTTTTCCTGTGTGTGTATCTGGTCTCTGGAGATGGATGATACACTTCTCAGGCTCCCATAATACGTGGCCCATTGTCGAGCACACTACTGAGCAGACCATTCCCTCTGAGATCTTCTGTGTGCCTTCAGCTCCACCTTTGCCCACTCCCTGACTTCTATCTCCAAGAGTTTCCTGCAAAACTTCTGTTTTAGCCATTTCAACCACCGAAACTCCCTTTACCTGCAAGGCCTTTGCTACTCTCCCATGGTTAATGCCTAACCCTACACACACAGGTCTTCCCACAGCTAGCCTTGAACACCCACCAGCTGGGGAAACAGCCTCCTCCCTGTGCTTCTATAGCATTCTCTGCATACTAGTGTTTACAGTACAGTAAACTAGGTAAGCACAGATTGTTTCAGTGCTCTGTGGAAAAATCTGGAAGGCAGGGATTGCCTGATTCAAGCAATCTTCATATTCCCAATACTGTATATAATATCAATAGGTGATTGTTGAGTTTCCCCTATAACAGACATCTTTTTAAAACAGATTGGTTTTAGAGGAAATTTGGGCAAAAAGTATTCCTAGTAATAGAATTTCTTCTTCCATGAATTACATTAACATTAGCATTTTTCAAAGTGTGGCTATACAGCAAAAAATGGTCCCATGGCCAAATGTATTTGAGCATGACTGCATATTTTCACTCTCATTCTGGAAAATTACCATTCTGGTATTCATCAATTAAAATAATATTTATAATGAATCTCACACTAAATATATAAAGGTAAGTAAGATAAAAACAATCTACGCCCTGATGGTTTCCATGATCTATCAGATCTCTGAGATCTTGTAATAAAAAAGCTTATTTTACCTTATTCAAATGAATATATTCCAACACATTAGATCAGAAGTTCTTAATACATATCAACATTCCAAACAACATACTATGGAAAATATTGCCCGTTAATGTTACCTAAATCAGATAATATATTTTTTCATCTCTCATCCTAGGTTTACTCTCTGTAATATTTCTGATTTTCATAACAGAGAATGGTGATGCCATAGTTAATGGTATATATTATTACTTAAATATTAAAATAAATTGTTAGAAATGTTTACATTGCAGTTCTATTTGAAGATACTTTATTGTTAAAATGCTGTATAACTGATGTTAATGCACTGATAATAAAGTGGGCCAAAAGTAAAAGATCACAAAAATTTCTACTACAAGCAGAAATAAGCAAAGGTTTGTAAAACACTAATTTACTGATTTGCAGTTGTTCAATTAATACATGCTAGATTTATACAGTGTTTGGTTGAATCAATACTCCAGCCATTGCTATAATACTATAACTTGATTTCTGTGACAGGGTAGAGTATCTCTTCCAGACTTAAATAGAAAATTGGAAAAATGAAAAGAAAAACAAATCAGGCACCATTTTTCTGTCACATGGAGTTATTACTTAGGGGGAAAAAAGCTGCCCTAAATCATCTGGTCAATTGTCTTGATTTTCATTATTTTTTTTTTAATTTTAATATTACTCTCATGAGTTATTAGTGAAAAAAAGTGTTATCAGACTTCGTTTGTCTTCATACCTCATATCTTTTAAACATCTCTTTCATATCGAAATATTCTTCTTTGGTATTAGTAGCTTTTTATGGGGTGTCTACATCTACTTCTATGAATATTTATTCTGTATTCTCTCCAAAAGTAACACCTACTGTTTTCATCTTTTCGGTGTGGGCATTAACTAAGATTTAATTTGAGGAGCTTTTCTGTATAGCCTTTTGTCTATATTTACCTCCGTATCACCAGAGATGAAATCAGTGCTTGGAATTTCCAAGGTGTTCAAAAATATGTGGTAAATGAATGCATGAGATAAAGCTGAATAAACCATGACAGATGTAGAGGCCATAAAGCAGGAGAAAAGGGGAGAGCAGGCAGAATGAATACTCACATGAAGTGCTCCATGAGAGCACTTCTGACACGTGAGACATTGAGATCACACACGTTTATGAGGTAAATCATGGCTCTATTAATAGTAAATGGAACCCTAGCCTGGTTAGAATTTATCTCCAAAATATACATGATAGCAAGAGGAACCATCTCTTTTTTTTTTTTCTCCTTACCCTTTTATTCTGTGTCTTGAATAATGCCTGGAGACATAATACACGTTCAATAAATATTTGCCAAGGTAATAAATGAAGCCTCTCGGTTAAACTGATTTATGAGTAAAAGTATAATCAACAATTTTTTTTATTTTAGAGAGAGAGCATGAGTACAGGAAAGGGGCACAGGTACAGGGAGAGAGAATCTTAAGCAGGCTCCATGGTCAGTGAGGTGTCCCACAGGGCTCGATCTCACGATCCTGAGATCATGACCAGAGCCAAAATCAAGAGTCAGATGTTCAACCAGTTGAACCACCCTGGCATCCCCAAAATACTATCAATATTATCAATACAATCAGTAGAATTTACCACCAGGGTGATGCAGATAAATACCTGTCAACAGTCAATTCATCAAATCACAATCACTGCTCAGGGAATTTTCTTGAATTTTAGGTTTCTCAGGTCTACATTTCTTATCCTTATTTGAATGCATTTATATTAACACTCTAATCATAACAGAGTTGCATAACTAATCTTAAGAATAAGTTAAATATATTTATCTTGAGGTCTAAATTGTCAGATGGACACGTGAGACTGCTGCATATTTTGTTTAGTCATTGCCTTTGCATAATATGATAGGTCAAAAATCTAACTTGTTATTGAGGTATTTTAACATTCCTTAAAAAAAGAAATGCTGTCACAGCTAACCATAATACAGCATCTACTTTTTCATTTTTCACATAATTGATGTTTTATTCATATTTGTTAATTATGAACAATGAAATGTCAGGGTTCACTGAGACCTTACGTGTCATTCTTTCCAAAGTTTCTTTAAAGTTTGAGTTACTTTTCAGTTTGAATCAACTTTAAAAGATGACAAGGCCAGTGTTCATCACCTCTTGACCCTTTCTGCCATGGTGGACTCCTCCTCCTTTCTCCTAATCCTTATTAACTGAGAGTTGAACCCAAATATGCCAATGACCTAAAAAAATTTATACATCTCTTCCTACTGTTCCTAAAGAAAAGTCACCCACATTGTCTCATTTCCTAGAAAGCCGGTTCTCTGAAATAGGAGAATGGTGAAGGCCAGTCTTCTACAATGGTTCTGTCTTAACCAATGCTCAAGTGCAACAAAGATACCGTGCATTGATGTTTTGTGTATAAATAATAACTGACTGGACTATTTTGAAATAAAGACATCAACATATACATAAATTATACAATTTTACCACGCAGCTGAAGGTTTTGAGTAGTTTTCTCCTTTTTAGAATTATTTCATATTTGAACACAATATACTATTCCTCCCATCAAGTGAGATTAAACACAGAAAAGTGAATTGAAATGGACAGTAAGATTAACCGATGAGAAATTTCAAGCTCACATTATATAACTGCATATCATCAGGACTTTTGTCAAAATTCAACATTGATTTTTGCCAATAACGACTTAGATGGAAAGAAATCAAAAGTTCATTCATTAGGATTCTAAAGTCAGTTTTCTAAAGCTTAAAAAAATCCAAATTCAAATAAATTGGATTAGCATATTATAACATGACAATTGAACCAAATATGCAGGTGTCTTTTCTGTCTGAAAAAGTGAAATTTCAGACAAATTTACTTGACATATTTTTAGGTTCAGTTATAAAACTACAAACTGTGTTTAGAATGTTAACATCAACAATTGCATAAGTTAAAAGAGCCTCCTTTCTAGTGTCTTGTCTGGTCTTCTAAAAGTTCCTGGATGGGCAATAAAAATATCTATTAATAATTTTATAATGAGCTCTCACTGTAAGAAAAAATATGTAGCGTTTTAAAACTAGCTGTCATGTAATGTACAAAATAGTGAATACATTTGTTATTCATTACCTGATACTTTATAGTTATGAATTTTTCATATCCCTGTAGTGTCATCTTACCCCAGCTGCCCTGGCATACCTCCTGGTTCAAATCAGGGCCAGCCAAACATAAATAAATAAATGAAGTTGAACAGGTAGCTCTTGGAGGTCCTTTTCTATGATATAGAGAAAAATCTTCATTTTGTTTTTAGAAAGGCTGTAGTCAGGTAGGTATTGGAAAAAGGGATAGTTGGTTGATATTAATAAATAATTCAAATACACTCATATTTTAAACAGCTGTTGGATATTAACTCTAGACAGCTCAGACTGTCCCTAGAACTAAATCATTTACATATAGCAATAGAAATTAACAAGTCCTTAGCTATCCATTCTGCTGTACTTGAGACATTACCTTCTGAATCCTAGAAGTCATGGTTTTATTGCCTTAAGAAATGTATTTAAATGCATTTCATGAAATTTCTCATTGCCATTTACGTGGCAAAATTTTCCTGTCATAATATCTCATTAATATTTAAATATCCTTTTCTAAAAGATAGGCAGATTGAGAGGCCTGCCTTAAATTGGGATGTGCTAAATTAGCAAATCAAGTATCCTCTGCAGTGAGTTGGTTCTGTTTATACACTTATTTTCACATGACACCAAGAGAAATAATATCACCTGTAAGATACACACAATCAATGCTCTCTCAATTCCCTCAAATTTACTGTAACTTGATCATCTACTTTCTTAAGAATAAATATCATAAAGTGGTAACAACAGGTTTTTTTTAAACCTTGAATCTTTTCTCTTTTTATGTAAAATAATCATAAGCAAATTTTCATATTCTAGTTTTTATTAAAAGCAAATGACTTAGGATGACCGTCTCACATAGGATTTTGCCATATTCTTCTGTAAGCGTTAATTTAATGTAGCCAGCTACAGTTCTAAGTTAACTGGACTCTTTTGAACCAAAATAACTTGTTCTGATATTTTCATCACAACGGTTTCAGTGTTAAGCTAGTGTTAATGTTGAAGCTCCACTGGCTCCTGTGTACAAATGGGCCTGAAGTCTGTTCTATTAAAGATGATCCAAAGAAGTTTCTTATCTCAACAATTAAATCAGAATCATACAGGCTTTCTCACATTTTAATAATGTCCAGATGGTGGGTGAACTAAAATAAAACTATGATTTCAACAAAAGTTTGGGAAAATATTAGCATAGTACAAAAGACTAAGAACACTAAGGAAGTTATTTTCAAACTAGTTTTTCCTTGCTTCAAAAAATGCCACTGGCAAGAATAATGATGCTTCCATAATGTTACTAGAGTGCTATATTTGTAAAGCAGCATGTAAGCCTCATAAAAGGGTAATGAGTTCCTTAAGTGATAGTAAAATAAGCTTTCATGTAGAGATATGCTGAGGTACTACTGTTCATGGCCAGCAGTGGAGTTGCATTACCTATTTTGTATTGCAATTTTCACTAACAGAAAAAAAGGAATTACGTTAATGGTCACATTTTCCTTCCTCTGACACACAAAAAAAGGACTCCAGTGGAGTTCAACTAAGTAGAGAAAATGATAAAGTCTTATATACAATTTATACTTATTTAGCCATTCTTCTGTATATAAGCATGTTGTTTGAGCAGACTAGGAGTAAATTTCGCTAGCTGATCCAAGAATTACCACTAGATATCCATTTTTGGTTGATTTGGTCTGCTATATTTATCAATTATTGCAGCTTCGTAAAATATTCCATGGCTTCTTTGACATTTATAGTAACACTTGTCTTCTCCCTTCCATGTTTGCATGAAAAATAATAGTCAATAAAAGGAATCACTGAGTATTGGTGAAAATTTATTTTAATTAAAGATTTGTAAAAAATTTAAAAAGCCTTTTAATTTACCTTATTTCTTATAAGGGGAAAAATTTTGTCTATCACATAATTGAGATTCCCCAAGATTGGAAATTTCATGTTGAATTCTACTGGATAACTACCTACAAAACCAAGACAACTATTCCATCCTCTTTCACCATTCTTAATTGGATGGATTTCTTGTTCTTTAGCAGCAAGAGGAAACAGATGTTTCCAGAATTCACAAACTTCCAGTCAGTGGCAGGTACATGAAATATCTCACTATTTTGTCATATTAAGTTTGGAAAGGCAACATGTAGAGTGAGAGAAGAGAATATATCTAAGAAGCTTAGGTACATGGTTCTGAAGGATTCAAATGGAAATTATGACTTCTGAAGCAGGTTATTTAAACACAAATGCCTTTGAATGACAGACTGCAGATAAATATAGATGACTGTGGTGAGGGAAAGCTCTCATTCTGAGGCCTAAAAGATTTATTTCTCCCCCCAGAAAAGCAGAATCCAAAAGGTAGAGGATAGAACTTTCTATGGTTTCACGAAAAGCTAAACCCATTAGCACCGAATTATTCACGTGCTTTGCTCCAAATATATCAACTTTTGCATGAGTGAAATCAAGACAAATAAAAGTGCCAAATGCTAAATTCTGTTTTCATTGGACAGAGTACATGTATATTCCTAGTATTTTAATTAAACTCTTGATTAACAGAAAGGCTAGGCAAGAAAACTGGCATTGTTCTCTAGTCATTGATGTATACAGACTTGTGCATGTTTGAACATAAAGGTGGCTTTTGAATTCAAGTCTGAAAAAGTTGTTGGAATGGGCTGTCTGCTCAGCCTGAGACCAACTAGTTCCTCAGCATATAGTTTCAGGCCAGAGAATCATGGGTAGCATTAAAAAAAAAAGTGCATGTTTTAGGCCAGATTCTATCTTATCAAGAAATGTATACCTAAATGGCTATTTCCTTTCTAGAAAGGAGCAGAGAATAAGACAACTATACTAAATTCTTTCTCAAAAAATGGATTAAAAAGAGGAAGAAGAAAACTGTTTTTGGATACAATCATAATTCTTCATGATATTAAAAATAAATTTTAACATCTTATAGGAAAAAGCAAAATATAAGCCAATATTTCTCTAATAAATCAAAATTTTTAAATACACAAGCAACAAATGGCAACAAAAATGAACACAAAGTTCAAAATAACCAAATTCTAAAAACAAAAAATTCAAACAAAGGATTCGATAATGAACAAAACACTTTTAAAAAAACTTGAATTAAGTCCTATTTGAAAAGTAGATATTAAGGTTGTAAAAATAATGCAGTAAGAAAAGGTTTATCTTAAGGACAAGATGACTGAATTAATATTTGGCAATTACCCTCACAAAATGGAAGAAAATAAATGGGATGAGGCCCCTGTCTCTCTCATTTTACTGCTATGCATTTACTCATTTAATAGTAATTTATGAAATGATGGTTTAGGCAAGCAACCATATATGAAAGAAAAGTAACACACAATGCATGTGTTGATAAACTATTTTGAATTATTTGACAGTGTTTCTTCTGGGATTTTTATTACCCTAATTCTTCTCCATAGAAGCAACCCCCTTTATCTTTACATATTCCTTGCCTGAGTGTGATCTGTCAAATTCTAAGATGGTCTCCATGCCCTTTATCCAATGGTTTTAATCTTGTAATTACATTATGTGGCAAAGGAATTTTGTGAATATCATTAAGGTTACCAGTTAGTTGTGGTTAAGATAGAGAGATTATCAGAGCATGCCTAATGTAATCACACATGCTATTTAAAACAACAGTGTTTTCTCCAATTGGTAGCAGAAGCGAAAATCAGTGGTTGGAAGCTTCAAGGGACTCTAAGGAACTGTTGCTCGTTGGAAAAAGGAAGGGCCATATGGAAAAAACATGAGAGAGGTCCCTAGAAACAGCAACCATGAGCTGCCTGCTAACAAGGAAATGGGACCTCAGTCCCATAGCTACACAAAACCAGATTCTTCAACAAGGAACTTGGAAGAAGATTTTTCCCCAGAGACTCCAAAAAAAAGCCCACGTTGGCCAACATCTAAGTTTTAACTGAACAGAGAACCCATGGAGCCACCTGGACTTCTAACCTGCAGAGCTATGAGCAAATAAATGGGCACTGTTAACCTGTTAAATTTGTAATAACTTGTTACACTCTAAAAACAAATAAAAAAAAATAAGTGAAAACAAGTCACAATTTTAAAAATCCCTAACACATGGAGATAGAGGTAATATAGTAAGCCAAGAAAATAATTTTCAATTTAGAAACTATAGGCGCTGAGAGACATAAGCCATAGTCAATACATGATGATTCAAATGTAGCCTTTCAAGCTCCCAGTCCTTCCAACATGAGATCAGATGAAGTTTCTCATGACCATGGAAGGGAGGATTTCAAAAGACAATGGTAATAATACCATATTCAAGATCTTAGATGGTATTAGATTTCTAAAAAGGAATTCTGTCACCTTTCCTTCCTCCAAGATTTGGCTAAAATTATGAACTTAATAGCCATATACATCTGAGCCACAGGAAGATTGTTATCATCTTTTCCAGGAAGACTCCAAGAAGGAGAAGGTCAGTATTAAAAAAGATAAAGAAAGGGTGCCTGGGTGGCTCAGTCGGTTAAGTATCCAACTCCAGCTCAGGTCTTGATCTCATAGTTCATGAGTTGAAGCCCCATGTCAGGCTCTGTGCTGACAGCTCAGAGCCTGGAGCCTGCTTCTGATTCTGTGTCTCCCTCTCTCTCTGTCCCTCCCCTGTGCGCACTCTCTCTCTCTCTCTCAAAAATAGATACACATAAATAGATAATAAATAAATAAATAAATAAATAAATAAAGGAAATACATGGCAAAGTATGGTAAATAAATTATAACAACATTTGTTAAGTGTTCATTATATGTCAAGCATGAATATAAAATACTTTCATTAATTTATTCAACCTAAACACAGTAAGATAAAACTAATATTTCCCCTACCTTACAACTGAAAATCTGAGGTACAGAGTACTCACATATTTTTTCATGTCCCCACAGCAAATAACTGAAGGACCAAGGTTTGGATTCCAGTATTCTGGCATCTTGGTTTGTGCCCTTAACATTTATCCTATAGCTTTAAGATAGGAGATGATAAACCAATCGACTAAACAAGAAAAATATTTTCATGATGGTTTTAGGCATATGGTCCAGAAAGAATCTGTCACACACCTGTTGCACCAATCCCAGGACAGAAAGCTCTCAATGGCATGACAGCAATACAGTGATTCTTCTGTGTCCAAATATGCAACTAGTGTAGGATCACAAGTGGATGGCCCCACCATTTTTCCAATATATGGTAAAATCAGCACAGTGGTTAAATAGAGAAGTGGGCCTAAATATATTTTATTTACTTCTTTATTTTTAATGTTTATTTATTTTTGAGAGAGACAGAGAGAGAGAGACAGAGTGCGAGCTGAGGAGGGACAGAGAGAGAGGGAGACACAGAATCCAAAGCAGGCTCCGGGCTCTGAGCTGTCAGCACAGAGCCTGATGTGGGGCTTGAGCTCATGAACTGTGATATCTACCAACAGAAAATAAATCCCTGAATAAAAGTCTCAAAATAATGTCTTACTTTGATATTGAGATACAATGGTTATTTTACAAATAATAGGTTTTTGCCCATTCTTCTTATTACGCATTTTGCACAAACTTAGAGATTTTATACCTTACTTTGTATGGGTATCCATTATAGATTAAATTGCTGAAAAAAAGTTTTCAGGATCCAAAAATGATAAATTTTACATTATCTATTATTTCAATGACATAACCATGGATGAATTAATGCATATGTGATACTGTAGCATTGGAGAAATCATCTGGAACAGCTTGATTATTCAAAGTTTCTCAGAATTGCTTTGGAATATAATTATAATTTTGACCTACTTGCATGCTTCATTTATGAGTTTTATATTCACATATTCATTTGAAATTTTATATATGTACATAATTAATATTTATTTTTCTCTTATTGTCAATCCTATTTTTTGTGTAACTGCCAGCAATAAACAAACAAAAACAAATCAAAAGAACAAATACTTTCTCAGAAGACCAAATAGGAAGTATGCGTTACATTCATACTTTTTTTAAAAGAGCAGTTAAGAATGAGATCATATATTATCCCCATTTAATGATAAATGATGCCAGAATGTTTCTTACATTTAGTTTTAAAGTGAAACCTAGAAATTGTGGTTAGATCTAAACTTAGCTGTGTCTCTTCAGATTCATCACTTGGTACCATATGCTATGTTTCTGATCACAATTCTCATAATCTGTGGAGTGGCTACAGATGTCTTTTTTCAATAAAAAGAGTGATCATTTTGCTAAAGAATGGACATGGGCCTCTTTTCTAATTTTAAGTTGAAAAATTTGTTCCACTTTACAGATTTTTAAAAATGTTTTCTATACCTGACTATTCTAGACAGTCCATTTTTATCAGTTTGTATATTTCAAGTAATACTTTTCAAAGATTCAGCCTGAGGTTATGTTTTGAAATTGTATTCATACTTTCACTCAATATTAATTTTTTTTGAGTTGAGGTAAATTTATAATTTCCTCTTTCCTGACCACAATTAGATAGTGATGAAATCAAAACATTTTCATTCTTTACTCTTAAATTATGTAACTCTAACAGTGAATTGAAAATGTAGATTTTATGCTTTTGTTAATTCCAGGCATTTCTAGAAATTTAATCCCACATGTTAGGAATTATTGAATAATTTGATGATTGTTATTGAGTAATTTATCCAACTTATGGATAAAGAAACTAAGACTCACAGATATTAAGTGAGTTGCTTCACAGCAGGAGGAAGTGACAGATTTAGAGCCAAATTCAGGAAATGTGATCCACTCAACTAAAGAGCTGAGTTTGGGACTTTTACACAGTGTTATCTCACACAGTCATATTTTTTATTTCCAGGTTTTCAGACACTTTGTTTTCTTATATTGAGACACTCCCTTGAAGTTTATCAGACATGAGGTGATGCTCTGTATTTAAGAGAAACCCTAAAGTTTCTCTTAAGTTTACATAATTATGTATATATTTAGAATCTAATGAATCTTTCCAAAGCATAACATGAGGGAATGATACCCACACCCATTTATATGTGGAGGTTTAATCAAAGTAAATAATATTTCTGGATGCTGCCATATCTATTTCTAAAAACTTTGATTTTGTCTAATTTTATTGCATTTCTATAGTAGTTTTTTATTAATAATTGATTTAGGATCTCTCTCTTTGTTGATCGTATCTTTATTTTTAAAATTTTCCTTAGGAATTTATTTCCTTCTAGTAATTTCCAATTAGTGCATAAATAAAAATTGACTCCAGAAGGAAGAGATTAACTGGTTCAGGACACATCTGATATCCCGCTTCAAAGTGAATCAAGAAATATACTAGGTTTCATTAAAATTGTATGGATTCTCTCCTGTACTGTTGATATTCTTTGACAATCACCTAAAACTACCAGATAGGCAGTCAAAACAAATAGACAACAATTCTGCTTAATTTAAACTACCATTGATACAGAAAATTGCTGAATTTGCTGAATGCATGGGGCTTAAATGTTTTGTTGTTCATTAACTTATTCATTAAAAAAAAAAAAAAAAAAAAAAACCCAATGATGGAGTATTGGCTATGTACCAGGATTTTTACTCTGTATGAGTTATGCTACCTGTTACTTATATGAAGGAACTCCTGGCATGGTGATCACCATTAGCATGATTCTATCATTATTACAGTAATAGAACAGCCAGCAGTGCTTTGTAAGGTTCTTCTTATTTCTGTATTGCTCAATTACCTTTCTTCTTTACTTACATAAAGATATAAAAGGCATTTGATTTGCAAATCTGTGATAATCTCAGTACTATATCCCCTTGTAAATTAGGAAAACATTCAATGTGGGATTTATATTCTACTGCAGAGTTGTTTCATTAAGCCGGTTTGTAGTTTGGAAAATGCCGTCAGCTTTCCCTAATTGTGCAATTTTACAAAAAGTATCTGAAGTTTACTGATAAAATGAAAGGCCATTAATACTAATTTACTATTATTTGTTATCTATGAGATTTAGTTTTTAGAATCTTTCTTACAATGTCTTTTGTCTTAATAAGACAATAATGATTATGATGATATAAATAATCTTTTTTTATATTTAAAATGTAAAAGTATATAAGGGTGTCCAACAATGCATTAGTAATACCTTATGGCAAAATTGGATATGTCCCAAAAATGTAAAATTGGTTTAATTTTACGAAATACATTAATTTGATGTGTTTCATATTTAAAATAGATTAAAGAAAATTTTGGAGAAATATATTTCAAAAAATTCAATTTCCACTTATAAAACTCTCAGTGAACTAGTTCAATATAAAACTTTCTTAGACTCTTAAAAGTTATAAATCTAGAGGATAATTTATATTGGTGCTATGTGTTCAAAATTAGAATCTAGAAAAAGAAACCCATTGTCATTGCTTCTACTTGATATTGAATGAAGAAGTCCTAGTGTGTATAGATGGAATGTAAGAAAAATACTTCCTCATTTGGAAGTGACATGAGTGAAATAAAGAAATGATAAAAAATTACCAGGGATTTCAGTAGTAGTGCTAGACACAAATCCATACATAAAATACGCTGATTATACACCAGTAACAGAAAACATAAGGTAATAATACTAATACTTTGAAGAAAAATAGAGTGCTTGGGAATTAATATTCCATGACAAAAATCAACTTCTACTACTCTGCAATCAATGTAATTCTACACAAAATCTCATAGACTATCAAAATGTGACTGATAAAAAAAAGGGAGGGGGGCCAAGAACACCAAGATAATTTTGAAGAACAAGGTAGGGATACCAGATTTCTAACTATGAAAAATATAGTAATTAATATTACTATTTGAAATTATATATTACACATATAATTTCATATCATTATAATTATATATTATTTAATATTATTAATTACTAGAATTTTAGTAATTAAATGATGGAGTACAATCAAACCAATGGAATACAATCAAGAATCTAGAGACTTAACTATTCAACATGGAAATCTTATTTATGAAAAATGTGGCAGTATGTATTGGTAGCAAATACTTAGTACTTTTATTTCTGTAATTATAAGTAAAAAGACTCTGACTTAGCATTGCCCTTATCTGAATGTACCAGAGATACTTAAAATTAAAATTCCCTTTATTTTCCTGTTTTTAAAAATAAGTAGATTATTATTGTTTTTTGAAAGTCTTTAATACTTGATAACTATATAGAACTTAGTATACAGTGACACCCAATATACTTAGTATACAAGTATACATAACAACTTATAGAACTTAGAAATCACAGGCTTAGTTAATGAAAGTAGTCATGAATTATTAAATACAAACTTCATTTGATCAACAATTATAGGAATTTTATTATTATTAACATTATTAATATTATTCAGGAATTTTATTTCTTCTAGGCAAATAAGCTAATTTTTTTCTAGGAAAAGTATAAAATTAAATTAAATTCTGTTCTTGGAATACACTTCTAAAATGTTCTATTTTCTCAATCTTTGCTTATATAATTTTTGTTATTCATAATATTTGTGTCTACTCTCTAGATGACCCTGATTTTTTTTCCATGATTTTTCTATTTCATTAATTTTTTATAAAGAACTAGCTTTTTGGCCTTGTGGCTATTATTTGCTATTTATATCCTTAAATTTTGTTCTTTATCAATGTCTCCATTGTATATAATTTGGGCTTGCTCTGTCATAATTAGTTTTATTTCCTAGTGTAATTTCTAGCTTTATTCTTTTCTAATAATTGCTTAAGGCTATTAATTTTCCTTGAAGCACCACTTAAGTTTCATTCTTTAAGTTTGATATGCTGTGCTTATATTATTGTTTGCTTCTTCTATATTCCATGAAAATGTATTATTTGAAATAGAAGTTGGGAGGTATATATATTCAAATATATGGTGTGCTTGAAGTTTTTTGTATACTAAATATTCATGTAATTTATACTGTAGTCACAGGGAACCGTCTGTATAATATAGATTCTTGGGCTTTCATTGATGCTCACTGTATGCAATAACATGAAATCAAGATACAGGAAAATTCTTAGTATGCTTGAAATTAATGGGTATCTTAATTAGGATGTTTTACAAATCTTCTAAGTCCCATCCAAATATTGATTTCTTGATCTACAAATAGTGAGAAAATCATTTAAATCCTCCATTTTATGGTGAATTTCTCAGTAACTGTGTAATTATCGTAATTTTTCTCTATACATTGGTCTCAATTGATAACATGCATTTTGTGATGCTCTCTCAGATTAATTATTAATTAAGTAGGCTTACTATGGTTTTATTTTCTTGAAGTACTTTTCTTCTAATCCTAAAATAGATGCAATAATTTTGCTCTGTCTTATTTTATTTTCAACCTTTCTGTTTTTGAGCTTGGAAATTTTATAATGATTATGATTACTAAAATATTTTCAAAACTAATTTCAATCTGGTTGTATCTCATGATTTTTCCACAGTTCTTTTTTTCTTGATTTTAGGTCTTCTTTTAGTTCATATTTTTTTTAATTTTTTAAAATGATTTTACTTTTTTAAAGTAATCTCTGCACCCCATGTGGGGCTTCAAATAACCACCTCAAGGTCAAGAGTTGCATATTGCACCAACTGAGCCAGCCAGGCACCCTGAGTTCCTTTGTTTTTAATCTGTTAATTCCCTATATTGTTCCAGGAGTTCATTACTCCATTTTATCCTTTTGGTGGTTACTGATAAAATTTATACTGCCTATCATAAAAATTAAAATTAATCAATTTCTATACACTTTCCACTCAAACAATACATGGGCCTTAGAATAGTTTTTATTTTTGACCACTCTTAACTTTATTATAGTTCTGTATTTATATATGACTATAACCTCTAAAACCTATTTTTGCTTTATTATAAACTTAAGACCTATAATTTTTGTCATATACTTACTAATTTTATTGCTCACATTTCTTCTTGCATTATGGATACCATTTAGGGGATCATTTCCTTCTGTTTGTATTTTATCTTTAGAAATTCCTTTAATCAGTTAGAAACTGGCTCATCAACTTTTAGGTTTAGTTTGTTTGAAAAAAAAAAAGTCTGTATTTCCCTATTGGTGAGATGCTGTTTGGTTAGGTATAAAAGTCCAGATTACCAATCATTGCCCCTCTTATTTTTTAAAGTACCTTTTGGTTTTATCTATTGGCTTCTATTGTTGTTGAAGCTAAGTAGTTTACCAGGTGATAATTATTTTTATTTTTAGGAATTTATATTTTTACTTTTAATGCTACCTTGAGTTTAAAGTAACAAAGTTTTATTGTTCTGTGGAGAATAATTTATTTCATTACATTTGTCCTGTTTTATGATTTTTAAACCTTCCTGAACCTGAAAAATCACTAATCAAAGCTTCTGTAAAATTATCAGTCATTATTCTATTTTCTTCTCATATAAAACTAAGTAAATCTGTGCCTCATTTCATTCTACTCTCCATGCATTTTAACCTCTAATACTTTCCGTTATTATCATATATGAATTACACTCTGGGTAATTTCTATGGATCTATTCTCTATATCGCTAATTCTCTCTTTTGCTATGTCTAGATTTTCAATATGTATACTGATTTTTAAAGATTATTTTCATTTTTTCATTGCTACACATTAAGTTTCTCAAATATACTACAGTTTTATATTGTTTCTCAAATTTTATAATATTTTAAACTTCTTAAATTCCTCAAAACTTTATTTTACCTTTTTTGATAATTATATTCACTAAAGCTTTTTAAATTCTAAACTTTCTTTTTCTTTTCCATGGAAATCTATTTCTTTGATATTTGTATTTAAACTCCTGTTTAATGGAGCACTATCTTTGGGAATTTTGAGAATTCCAAGTTGAAGAGGAGTCCTTTCAGAGACTCCTGAATACCCAATAAGATTGTTTTAGGTTAGTGTCACATACTGGGGTTTAGAAAGTAAGATGTTGATAGAAGCTACATCTTCATACCTGTAATTAGAATTTCTTAGACAAAACTTTTCCTCCCACTCCCCTATACTCAGGAATTCAGCCTGAAACATAGTAATTACTTTCTTCTCTCCTTTTTCTAGTAGTGGAATCTTTTTTTCCCCTCATCTACCCTTTCAGTAAGACATAGCTTTTTAAGTCTCCCTATTAATCTTAGTGGAACTCTAAGTGATGGGTCTTACATTCTTGTACTAAAAGCAAATATATCATTTACTGTGACTAGAAAATGCCTACCAGCCATCTGTAGCTGCCTCAGCTCTAACTTAAAATTACAGATTCTATCCTACTATTTATCAGGCTCCTTAGCCCTATTTGAGAATTTTTATAATTTTTTTTAATTGCTTGAGAACTTTATTAGGGTACCACATTTTTCTTACATATCCAGATGTGTTCTATCCTTAAAATACTTACAGGAACATTTTAGCATTATGTATTGTCATATGTAAGCCCATTGTTCTTTTAAGAGTATGTTACATTTGATTTCCTAATATCTATATTCCAAAATGGTATCAGGCCATAATTTTAATTGTTATGTCAATTTTTTTAGATTATGGTTTACTGCAAATATTTATATAACTACCTCAATGACCTCAAAGTATTTTAAGTGTCTAAAATATTGATTTATTTATTCTTAACATGTAAGATAAATACTTTCAATGCAACTTATTTTTTTAAGTGTTTTTTAGTTTATTTATTTATTTTGAGAGAGGGAGACAGAATGAGCAGGGGAGGGGCAGAGAGGGAGAGAAAGAGAGAGAATCCCAGGCAGGCACCATGCTGTCAGCAGAGAGTCTGACATGGGGCTTGATCTCACAAACCTTGAGATCCTGACCTGACCTGAAATTAAGAGTCCAGTGCTTAATTGACCAAGCCACTCCAACACCCCTCAATGCAACTTATCTCATCTAATAAAAAACTGAGCCACAAATGTCAAAACAACTTATGAATGATCATACACTTTTGGAACAGCAGAGGTAGTATTGAAATATGGGCACTCTAGGTTGTGAATCATTATTTCCAAATTTTAGATTATATTTCCTAACAGGTTCTCTCCTCTGGTGATTAATACATGTCAGTTTTATTTTTCTTAGGAATTATTCATCTTACTCGGAGTCTTAAGTTTATGACTTAAAACATCTTTCATGGTATTCTTGCCTAATTTTCATATCTCCTTCACTTCTGTACTGTATTTACTCACCCAAAACTAACTTATTTGTGTTTTTTCTCTATTTTCCCATCATACTTGCAAAAGATATTTTGATAATTTTATTGTGATTCTTTTTAAATATTGCCTTTTACATTTAATTATATTTTTCTGCTTTATAATTTAGTATTTCATGCTGTATTTTTATTATCTTCTTTATTCTGTTCTTTTCCAGCATGTAACAGAATGCTCATTTTAAATGGTTGGAAAAATAGGAAACCAAAAGCATCCAACAGCAACGAAGCTTATGTGGATAAATTTTTCAGGATCAGAGATACAGGCTAGGTCAAAATCATTCATATAAGTGATGTTAAGTAATTGGATAGAAACAGTATCACAGTTAATGTTTTTAAGGCAATAGTAATTAATTCTTGACTTTAACACACTGTTCTCAGTATCTACTTACAACATGGACTCTGTGATAATACAGAGTTTATTCTCTACTGGCTTTTTATTATAACATCTGCTCAAATCTCTTCTTTAAGTATTTGGTAAGAGGCACCTGGGTGGCTCAGTCAGTTGTGTCTCACTTTGGTTCAGGTCATGATCCCACAGCTAGTGGGTTTGAGCCCCACATTGGGCTCTGCACTGACAGGTCGGAGCCTGGAGCCTGCTTCAGATTCTGGGTCTCCCCCTCTTTTTGCCTCTCCTCTGCTCTCTCTCAAAAATAAACAAACATAATAAGTAAGTAAGTAAATAAATAAATAAATAAATAAATAAGTAAATATTCAGTAAAAGGTTTAAAATTTTCTGAAAGGCAGTATGAAAACAGTCAGGAACTGGGTAATTTGAAACAAATGAGTTTTGTACAAATTGGAACTTCAATGCTACAGAAAGAGGAGACAGTTCTTAAAAAAAAAAAAAAAATCACTCTTTTCCAGAGAAATCATTTCTAGTTGGAAACCATCAAGGAGTTTTCACTGATTACAGTGACTCACTTTGATATTTGATTTTCCTCTTTTTCCACTTGATTTCATTTTTTTAATTAAAGTGTAAGTAACATACAGTATATTAGTTTCAGATGTACAATATAATGTTTCAACAATTCTATACATTATTCAGTGCTTGTCATAAGTGTACTCTTAATTGTCTCTATTTCCCTCCTTCTCCACCCCACACCATCCCTTTACCCTCTGGCTATGACCACTCTGTTCTATGTATTTAAGAATCTATTTTTTTTGTCTTTTTTCCTTTTTTATTATTTGTTTCTTAAATTGTTCGTGTGAATATTATCATATGATATCATATGAGATTTGTCTTTCTCTGACTTATTTCCCTTAGCATTATATCCTCTAAGACCATCCACGTTGACTTGTAAATAACAAGTGGCTGAGTAATTTACCACCTTAAAGCCCCACTAATTTGAAAAAATATATGCACTCCTACATTTATTGCAGCATTATTTACAAAAGCTAAGATATGGAAGCAATTCACGTGTCATTCAGTAAATGAATAGATGAAGAAGATACTTTTTATCTTCTTAAGAAGGTACTTACTTTCCCTTGATTGCTGAGATTTAGTAATTTTCAACTTGGAAAGGAAAGATGAAGGAATTTAAATAAGGACAAACACAATTTACATACTACCTAGTGGGATGAAGATTTCTCTTCACAGCCAGGGAGTACTCTAATCCGTTTGGATCATGAAAGGAAGACGAATATTTCTGATGGGAACAAATAAATACACCAATCTTTTTGAGGTATATGAGCAGCAAGCCTGAAGGAAATCATTAATGGATACTTCCCTATTCCCTGAAGCCTTGTATATAAGGAGTTTTTTCCTTAGATCAAATTGAGAAATAGTAAGATTGGTAAAACGGTGATTAAAAACAAGTAGACTTTAAGTAATTATTTAATTTGCACCCAGGTCATTCGATTTAAGAATGTGTTTAGATTGTGTGAACATTTATCTTATAAAAATGTCCTTTTTTTCTTATTTATTTTTAAAAAAATAGTAGTAGTATTGAAAAAGGAATGGCCCTTGATTTTCAACATGATTAATAGAAACCAATATTAACTACTTATGTTCATGATTATTTTTATAAATTTTATCTTTTGTGGAAAGAACATAAAATGCAACCTAACGTCATCAAAATTTTAAGTGTACATTATTTTTACCATAAGTACAAAAAGCAAGTGTACTTATTTCTACAATAAGTACAATTTATACAGCAAATTTCTGGAGCTTATTCATCTTGATAATTGAAACTTTAAGCCTGTAGATTAGTAAGTCTTCATTTCCTCCTTTCCCTAATCCCTGGCAACCACCATCTCACTCTTGGATTCTATGAATTTGACTATTTTAGATACCTCATACAAGTGGAATCATGCACCATTTGTCTCTCTGTGAACAGCTTATTTCACATAGCATAATGTCCTTGAAGTTCATCCATGTTGTCTCCTATTATAGATTCCCTCTTTTTTAAAGGCTGAATTGTTTAACATTGTATGTATTCATCACATTTTCTTTAGGTATTAATCTTTGATGGATGTTTAAGTTATTTCCATTTCTTGGCTATTGTAAATAAAGCTACATTGAACACAGAAGTGTTAATACCTTTTCAAGATCCTGATTTCAATTATTCTGGATAAATGCCCAGAAATGTGATCACTGAATCACATGGTAGTTCTACTTTTATTAACTGAGGAACTTCTATACTGTTTCCAAAAGCAGCTGTACCATTTTTCACTTCCAAAAACAGTGCACAAGGGTTCCAATTTCTTCACATTTTTTTCAACACTTGTTTGTTTTGTTGATTGGTTTTGATAATAGTCATCCTGATAGGGAGGTGACGATGTAGTGAAAGCACATTGTAGTTTTAATTTCAATTTCCTGATTATCTCCTGAACATTTTTTTCCATATAGATGTTGGCCATTTGTATGTCTTCTTTGGAGAAATTTGTATCCAAGTCCTTAGCTCATTTATTTATCAGGTTATCAGGGTATTTTTCCTATTTAACGTTAGGAGTTGTAGGATTTCTTTATGTATTTTGGAAATTAAATTCTCATCAGCTATATATGGTCTACAAATATTTCCTCCCATGCCATAAATTTCCTTTTTACTCTGTGGATGGTTTCCTTTGCTGTAAAGCTTTTTAGTTTGATATAGCATCTCTTGCTTATTTTTGTTTTGTTGACTTTTTGGCACCATATTCATGAAATTATTGCTAATCATAGAGCTTTTCCCTTTATTTTCTTCTAGTAGTTTAAGTTTGGGGTCTGAGGTGTGAATCTTTAGTCATTTCGAGGTTATTTTTGGCATCTGTCAGACCATGTGTCTTCTCCTCTAAGGCAGCTACACTATGCTGGACCCATCAGAGCCCCAAGAGTGGCAAGAGAGAAGTCAGGCCTCTGAAAGTTAGGGAACTCATTATGCACACTAACTTTTCTTCTCTCCTGGATGAAGGTGGGAGCTTGAGGGTTTCTTCCTCATCATACGGCATTACACCAGGGGTAGGGGCGTTGGTGAGAAAGTATCAAGAGACTCAGTACGGGCTCCAGTAAGACTGGTTTCAGTTTTTCTTCCAGGGTGCAGAAGCCTTTTATAGTTTCTGATCTTTCACAAAAGAGATTTGTCTATGAGTTACTGCTAAATGGTCTTTGGCTTCCAACTACACCATCTTGCTGATGTCACTTTAATTGTTTTCTACATTTTTATACTTCTGTAGCTGAATCTTTATTCTTGTTCTTTGTGTATTTTAATTATGAAAGAATTAATAACAAAACAGTATACCAATCAGAATGTATTTGGATATAGCCAGTAGATTTTTCAAGTAATAACTTTCTAAAGAGTCCCCCGGCCTTCTTAATATGCTCCTCTGACTGTGTTGGTCTCAATGCATTCTTATCAATGCAGGAAAAAATTATTATAAATTATCAATCATTGACATAAATCCATAGGAACTTCAAAATTTTTTGTTGAGAATGTTGTAGAAACTACTCTCTACAGTTTGTAGAAAATACACTTAAAGTGATTCTGCCCTACTATCTCACTATGTATTAAGCCTATTAATCTAAATTTTAATTCAAAAATATAGTCACATGTTTTGCAGAGCTAATAAATGATGGGCCCAACTATAGCATTCAGGTCCTGTGTACAGAGTTTCATATCCATAAAAATGGAAACACTATTCAATTTTTTATGTCTTTACATATGGAATTGGTTCTCATCAATTTTTTTTACAAGTTTTTATTTAAATTCCAGCTGGTTAACATACAGTGTAACATTAGTTTCAGGTGTAGAATTTAGTGATTCACCAATTACATACAACACCCAGTTCTCATCACTGGTAGTGCCCTCTTTAACCCATCAGCCATTTAAAGAACTTAAAACTGAACACCCAAAAACCAAATAATCCACTTAAAAATGTACAAAAGACACCAATAGATATTTTTCCAAAGAAGACATCCAGGTGCCTAATAGACACATGAAAAGATGCTCATCACTCATCATCAGGGGAATGCAAATCAAAGCCATGATGAGGTATCACCTCACACCTGTCAGAATGGCTACACCACAAGAAACAGCAGGCATTGAGAATGCACAAGAAAGGCAAACACTCTTACACTGTTGGTAGGAATGCAAACTGATGCCAGCACTCTGTAAGCAGTGTGGAGGTTCCTTAAAAAGGTTAAAAATAGAACTACCCTACAACCTAGCAATCGCGCTACTACGTATTTACCCAAAGGATACAAGTATACTGATTCAAAGGGATACGTCAACCCCAATAATTACAGCAGCATTCTCAACAATAGCCAAATTATGGTTCTAATCAATTTCTTAATAGTCTCCAAATTATAACAACTTAAAGCCTTTAAAGTAATAAAATGCCTGCTTAGTTCATGTCTTTAAAAGAAAATTAAAAGTCTAATTCATACAAAAATACAACTAGGAACAAAAATAAAACTTTTTAGATTGGAAGTGAACATTCCATTACAGGGTATTCTACTGGTACTACACACAACTATTCAGAGATTTCCTTTAAGCGGGGATCTAAGAAAATATTTAGGAATTTTATAATCTTGCCTGCTGAATTCTGTTATAGAATCAAACAGTTTAGCAGGATTTTCCACTTTAATTTCCAAGTGGAGCTGCTCCACTGGAAATAATTTGGAAACTGCTTGAATGACACTATAAATTTTGAGACCAAACTGGATCATCTCTTGCTCTAAGCCTTTTTAGATTTTAGAGCTCCAGCCAATTTACCAGATGACCTAAAAAATTGCTAGTTTTGAGCGGGTACCAGAACAGCAGAAGCCTGTGAAACAATTCAATGCTACCAAATAAGCTACTCTGCCACTTGGGCCACATGATACAGCTGATGAAATGGTTCTTGAAGTGTGTCAGCCAGGGATGTGGTTTGTGACTTTGGTGGGTAAATCACAGCCCAAGCCCTTAGAATGCAGTGCCAAATCCTGTCTTTCTCCCATGAATAACTCTTCTTTTGAGAAAAAGCTTTTGACCTGATACTGGTTCTTAGTCGAGACAAATGCCTTATGATGGGCCACCAAGTACCATATGCCGTAAACTGCCCATCATAAACTGGGAGTTCTTTAACCCACCAAGCCATAAAATTGGGCATATACAGCAGGAAACCATCATCAAATGGAGGTGGTATATAAAGATTAGGCCCATACATTCCCTGAAGGTACAAGTTACATGAAAAAGTGACCTAAATCACTATGGTTCCCACTCCTGCTAACCTACCTTCTCTCGCCCAGCCTTCAGCTATGGTCTTATGGAGAGTTCCCTACCATCAACCGACAGGAAGAAAAAAAGTTGAGCCTGGCTTACTATGGTTCTGCACCTTATGCACCTTTGCAAAAGTGGACAGATGCAGCATGAAAACCTTTTTTGGGGATATTCCTTAAAGACAGAGGTAAAAGGCAATCCTCCTATAGGCAAAATTTCAAGAAGTACACTTGGTCCTTTACTTTGGGGGAAAAGAGGCTGTACATCTGATTATGGACCAGTTTATGAACTGTGGACAGCAGAATGCCTTTGGACTTGAAGTGCAACTCTGCCTTGGGTATGCAGCCTGCTAGCCTGTAGCCTACCCTGCAAATTTTGTATTCACCATGTATTTATAACTGCATGAGCCAATTCCTTAAACTCAATCTCTCTCTTTCAATACACACACACACACACACACACACACAATTTATTTGAAAGATAATTGGCTATTTAAAGCAGAAGTAGTAGCAATTCATTTTGGAGTTTATAACATACGTAGAAGTAAAATGAATGACAATAGTGCACATGACGGAAGGGAAAAATGGAAATATACTTCTGGAAGCTTTCTACATTAACTAAAATATTAGATAATATTATTTGAGTGTAGACTATGAAAAATTAATGATGCATATTAAAACATTATATATCCCATTAAATTATATTACAAATACTTCTAATAAGCAACATGAAATACAATAAGAAAAAAATAAAGCAAAAATAGGAATAAAAACACTTGGGATGAATAGAGAACAAATAGAAAAATAGTATACTTAATGCTGAGAATATTAATATAGTAAATATAAATTATCTAATTGCTCTTTTAAAAGGTAGAGCTTTTCAGAATGAATGGAAGGCAGAATCCAACCATATTCTGCCTTTAAAAAACACTATAATAATAAATATAAAGGCTAAAGTCAAACTATGAGAAAACATATAGAATGCAAAGTATAAATCATGAGACAGAATATATTAATAATATACAAAGCTACCTTCAGAATAAGGAATATTACTAGGTGTATAGAAGGAAATACCCTAATAATAAAGGATCAATTAATGCAGAACACATATCAAAACTAAATGTTCACGCATGGTAAAAAATAACATATACACACACAAATATGTACATCTGTAAATGAATATATAGCAAATGTAACTAATACCACAGAGCTAAAAGAAGAAATAGTAGACAATTTTGTGATTATACTAGACATTACATTTTCCTTTCAGTAATTGATACTTCAAGTAGACAAAAAACTAAGAAGATGGAAGACTTGAATTTAAAGAAATGTAAAGTGTAAAAAAAATTATAAAATACTACATTCAGCACCAGAATATACATTATGTGCACATAAGACAATCACCAATATAGAACATACACTGAGCCACAAAATAACGCAGATTTTAAAGGACTGAAATTGTAGACAGCATTTTCTCTGACCACAGTGGAAATGCATGAAAAATGAACTACAACAATTCCAAAGACCTCCTAAATTTGTCAGTTAAGCATCATACACCGAAACCCATGGTAGAATGAGAAGAAATCACATTAAATTTAGAAAATATTGAAAACAATGATTAGGAAACCCCACTTAGGAAATTTGCAGGACAAAGCTTTTAGCTTTATGTGATTAAATAAGAAATGAATAAATGACAAAAATCAATAATACAAGATATTATGTATAATTTTATAACATATAAATATAATATAATTCCTAAAGGAATTATGTAGAAGAGAGAAAATCTCAAAGAAAATAAAAAGAAACCAATAATAAAGAGCAGGAAACAATGACCTAGACAGAAGGACAAACAGGAAAATAAATCAATGAAATCAAAAGTCATTATTTGAAATGAACAGTAAATGAATAAATTTTTGTTCTGAACAACAAAACATAGGTAAGACAAATATTATCACTATCAAGATTGAAAAGGCACCAACCATCCTACACAATGTGTGGATGTTACAATGATATAGGAGGAATATAATAAATGTTACCAATAAATTCAACAATTTAAATGGAATCGATAAATGCCTGCAGAGGTATCAGTTACCGAAATGGTCAAAATAAATAGAAAATATAAATACCCCATCAATAGTAAAGTAACTGAATTTATAATTTAAAAATCCTCCATAAATGAAACCTTATGACCACATGATTTCAGTGGAGAAGCCTATCAAATATTAAAGGAAGAGATTATTCCAAGTTTATACAAATCTGCTCAGAAAACAGAGGAGGAGAAAACAATTCTCAAGTCCTATGTGGGGACCAACATTGTTACCTAGATGCACCAACCAGAGAAAGACACGCTTGATACAGAAAACTGATAAAGACATTATCTAAAGAGAAAATTATAAAACAATAAGCCTTATGAATATAGATGCAGAAATCCCCAGAAAAATATTGGCCAAATGAATCAAAGGGAAACCTTTAAAATACATACATCATCCCAAATGAGTTTTATCTCAAGGTCTGCACACTGAAAATTATAAAATATCACTTGGAGAAACTTAATAGGCACCTATCCTATACTGATGAAGACATTTACTACACAAAGACATGAATGCTCATAGCAGCATTATTCATAATATCTGAAAAGTGAAAAAAAACTAAATTTCCACCGACAGATAAAGTGATAAGTTTTGACATATACGACAATATAACCCTAGTTAGAAATAGAAGAAAAACTATGGATGCATGGAACAATTTGATCATTCTGATTAAGTAAGGTCAGACCAACCAACCAACCCACCAACAAGCAATGTTAAAAATGTTAGCATTTTGACTGTGATGGTGGTTACACTGATGTATACATTTGTGAAAACTCATCAAACCATATACATGGGATGTATGCAGGGCCCCCTGGGTGCCTTTGTCAGTTGAGAATCCCACTCATGATTTCCACTCAGCTCATGATCCCAGGGTCAAGAGAATGAACCTCGTGTCTGGCTCTGGGCTGAATATGCAGTCTGCTTAAGATTCCATCTTGGCCCCTCTCCCCCACTCATGCTCTCGCAGAAGAAGTGCACACATTTTTATTTGTTAAGTGTACATCAACAAAGCTCATATCGAAAGAAAAAAACAATGTAATTAGTTCATTTCTTACTTTTTACTTTGGTAAATCATTAGAAAATATTTAAGGTAAGATTGTTGAGTAACTAGAGAACTCACACATAAAAAACTCTCCTTTAAAAGAATCAAACATGGAAAATTTTTACTAGGATTTTATGTAAATAAAACCCTTCAAGTCATAATGACTAATATGAAAAACTGGCTAATTGAATATGAGTTTCGTGTTTCAAATTCCTTAATACACTCTTCCCCCCCACACACATTGTAAACTTTGTCTTTAACATCTGAAACTCTGGGACTAGATGAATTAACTTTGCAAAGGGGATCTTTGTGAATTCTTGTGTTTACATAGCCTTCTCTAACTGTGATTGGATACCTTAAGTAAAGTGATAATAATTCTCACTTACAAGGTTCAGTTAGAAAAATTAACATTTAAAGTCATCTAGATTCTTAATGGCTTTAGGGAAAACTGAGTTTACAGATGCCGCTTTAAAAATCAAACATTTAGATATGTTATTCAGACATGATACATTCTAGAAAAGCATGTTGATTTTCTTTTGAAGTTTATTTAAGCCTTTTCAATCCCTAAATGGGTCTTATAATACGAGTATGTCCAATTGAAATGTATTTTTATGACCTTACCTATGTTAAATTCATATTTACATGTAAAATGTTACATGTTTACATACATATAAATGTAGGAACAACATTTACAAATTTAATATAGTCGCTCAGAGAAACAGAACCATAAGTTAGATCTTGTTATCATCAATACAAAAATAAACTGTATGTTTCTAAGCAAGTAATGAACTTTAAGTATCTTCTAAGGGGTCTCAAATATTACAAACTTAATGGAAACTAACACAATGTGAAATAGAAGTGGACTCTGACCAGCATAAATCAATGTTAAGTCCAGAAATTCTAAAAAGATTTTATTATAATTCTGAAAACAATTATCTTAAGAGGTCTTCATAACAAAAAGGCAATAAATCTATTATGGTCACTCTAAAGAGTGTTCCCCTTCACCTTATTATTGAACTGTTAAAATAAAACACCAAAACTGTGCTGTAAGCTCAGTGACCTCTCCATCAGTTAACACGAATGCTTTGTGTTCTGAGGCAAGGTCAAAACTCCAAGTCAACAGAAGATCAAAAAGGTCTTGTGGCGTAAGTAACATATATCATGTAATTTTCAAAGAGGTTGTGACCTGACTCAATTATAAACAAGATATAAAAATGGATTTTTTATTTACTTTCAAAATATTTTCAATTTAAATATGGCAACTATAATTTCTTTTCCCTCTTGTAGTTCCATGGCATCTCAATTTGCAAAATTTTTATCAGTAAACACTGACTTCACATAAACAAAATAGTACCTCCATTCTAACATTCATATGCTTAATAAAGTCCTTTCAATTGCAAATGAACGTTTGCATTTAGCTTGGGACGACTGCCATTCATGATCCATATTTCTACAGATAACACATTGCTAACCTAAAGGATTATGCATTTGCTGAGAATAAAGGTCTTAGCTATTCAGGGTTCATGTATTTACTAGTCTTGCTTGCTTCAAGTGGCTTTTTTAAAAACACATTGATATTTTCTCTTTTTCTCTGCAACAGATGTGTATCTTAATAAATTATGCAATATTGATTACCTTCATACTCAATTTAAGGAAAAAATCTCTACAATATTTGTTTTTGGGTACTCTGACCACAGTACAATTTCTTTTCAATAGCAAAATGTTCAGTCCTGCTTTTATGCATAAGTGAGAAACTATTTATGGTAATGCATGGTACCATTTATAAAGTGACGTTTAAGATGTTAGATGAGTGAGCAAAAATGGACAAATTGTGCCTAAGGGGTGCTCTTTCATACTCTGAAGCAAAATTAGTTAAAATTGAGACTTCATAAAACTCACCTTTATAAATATTAATACTGTATTTTTCCAGACCACTATTTTGCTTTCTTTCTCAGATGTATCACACAAATTATCATAATAACAATCTAAAAATATAGTAAAAGTTGGCTGGTAAAATTGCCTGTGGCCGACATTATTGTGTCAGTATCAAGAATGAAATGCTGAATCAGGGGATGTGGGATAGTGTCTTCTAGAAATTAATTCCAGTTGAGACTTTGTGAAACCTTAATCACATAATCCTGACTTACCAAAAATCATTCTTAAGAAAATTTAGTGCTCAGGATAACTTCTGGGAATAAAATTTTATGATAATCTATAAGAAAGGCAAAGGCAATGTAAGATGCACAAGTTTTTTTCTCTCTGAGCCTTAAAAACTTTAATAATATGGCTCCAGGACTGAGAAAGTAATTCTATTTCCTTATCCACTCAGTTTGTGGCCTCTGTTGAAACTGCTAGTTAATACCAATTGATGTTCTTTTAATATTACTGTTTTGTTCACTGAGAAGTGCACTGGCAGAACCAATTTATTTCACATTGTTAACTGAAAAGTCTAGTTTCCACTTAGTTGGAAGATCAGGTATAAAGTGACCATGGACCATGATAACCTATCCTACTCGTACTGTATTATCATCCAGTTTTTTGTTGGGGAAAAATAAATCATGTGAAGAATTAGTCTGTACACATACACAAATAAGTAATAAACTCTAACAAATGAAAAACAAAAATTATGATATTTCCGAGACTGATAATATGCTTCTTCAGTCTCAAATGTGGTTTGAACTATAGTGTTAAATATCTATTTAACAATTTAACTCACGTTATTTTACTTAAGTTACTTATTTAACTTACTTAATTGTAATTCACTGATTGAGTCCAACAGTTGTTTGTGCATTTTTAAAATGGTTGGTACTTGGGAAGACAATTGGTCTTCACAGAGTAGTCATGTATATGAAGAAAGTTTGAATAAAAATTCTTTATTGAGAAGCAGGATCTCTTTGGTTCGACAGGAATTAGAAGCTTCTGGAGGGTGAGAACCTCATCTGAGACATTTGAATCTTTATTGTTTAGCAGAATATCTGGCATTTTTGAAGTACTCAATATTCTCTGATTTAATTTTATAGTTTTAGGGTAAATACTTTGTCTAAAATATAATGTAATACAATTATCAAGCTCTAGCATTTGCTGAGGAACATGGTAAGAAGCAATTTGCAAGCAAACTACTCATGGAGAGTTTTTTTCTGATTAGAGATGCAGTGTTGCTCAAGTATGGTCTAGTTCCTAGTTTATACTGTTTTATTCAATAATAGTCTTTATTCTTGTGTCCTTTCACTTCAATTTTTAAATAGAGCTAATTCCTACTTTTCTCACTTATAAATGATATCTTTTTCTCTCTGTACTTAAGTCTGAAACATTAACAGCATTTTAATTTCATTTGAGAAGAGAAATACAAAGAAATAAATTCATATCTGTAAGCATGTCCATATAATATACAGATAAGTACAAGCATAGCTTCAAATATACAAGTAGAAATATTTTGAAAAATATACAAAATACATGAAATATGTGAATAACTTAAAAGCCCTATGTAACTTTTGCTTATAATGTCTAAACACCACTAGTTTTGGTAACTTTTGTGGACTGCTAATGAATCATTAAAGGAATATAAAAATTGCAAATAATCTCATTTGAATTCTTATTCATTTAATTCTGACTGGAAGAACACTTCCTGACAAAAGGCTGACTTCAGCAAGGAAAAAAAAGGAGATAAAGAGAACATTTATATGTTTTCACTTTATGAGGAAGAGAAAAAAAAATTAAATCTAACTTCTTTCCAATATCTTTTAAAAATGGGGTTCAGCTCAACCAGTATCTTACTGTTTGGTGAATATAGTTGTGGTTCTTATTTAAAATACCAGATTTCAAACTTAATATATGTAACTCGAAAGATGCATGTATACACATCCATACACACAATAAAATATATGTATAGGTGTATCTGTACATTCACATGAGTATTAATATTCACAACTAAAATTATTTGTTGTAAAATTCTACAAGCATAGCTAATATATACATTTTAATCAGGCAAGACATAGTATTTAATGGGAGGCTATTGGCCTCTTTGGATAAATTTAACATCTATATATTGACAAGGATGGGTTAGCGAGGAACAATTTGCCTGAAACAGATATTTGAAATTGTCATTTTATGGAGTTGCATTGTGAATTCTTGCTATCATCAGATGTTTCAGTGTCAAAAATTGGCTAGAAATCTAACACTTAATTCTAGTTTCCTCTGAGTTAAAAATATCAGCATTTCAAAAAACACACATAAATCTTTTGAGGGCAATTTCATTTAAGGAAATTTAACAGTATAAAGGACCTCATTACCCAGTATTGTCAATCCGACACTTTTCACAGACAACCCATCTAAAACCTACAAACAAGAACAATTTCTAGGATTCTCATTAAATTGGAAGTGCGGAAAAAATGACAAAGTAAAATATCCCATGTTTAATATTCTTATATATGTTCTACTGGTTACTTTTCAGAATGTTTTCATAATATTACTAATAAAATATTAGGACTCTTCATGGCATCAGAAAAAAATAAGCTACTCTTCATCAATCTCTTTGATTTTTAAATGTAAATTGGGGGAAATGACCAAATACGTTATTCAATGCTAAAAAAGAAATAAACAAAAGCAAGTGGGAAATTCTAGTTAACACTCAAGCTTTAAAAAATGTTTGTCACCTGCTTTTCATTCTTTACAGAGTTAAACTAAGTGTCCTTTTGTAGTCACTTTTGCTAATATGATGTGTCTAATTGCATAAGGAAACTTCCACTGTCAGATTATGTCCGACACCCTAATGGGAGATTTATATTGTGACAGGGGTACAATCATGGAGAAATCATTTTGAGAACTTCAGGTCCTTCACTTATATTGGACTATACTGCAGCCCCAAATTTCAGTGAGAAGGTAGTATTTTATTCCGCAGTTTTTCTTTTCGAATGAGAAGGGAAAGACACCCTAAACATAAATTTACTGTTCTCTTAAAATTCTTCCTGAATATATCATCATGTCATCACAATACATATTCCTTCTAAAAAGAAAAAGAAAAATATGAGGATGTTTATTAAATTATGAATGCTGAATGCTAATAGGGTGTAATAATTTAACAGATTATTGCCTGGGACAAAGAGAAATATGTTACTAGCATATTAGACAAGTGTCCTTCCTCAGGCAGTGATCTCATCCTATAATGCTCCTTACTTTACTGCAAAGTTTAAATGTTTCCTCTGGAGTGTTAATACTATTGTGGCATCAATTTCTAACAAATATAAAGTACCCTACCTTTAAAAAAAATGGATTAATATAAGGCATAATGCTGAAGTATGTGTCAAGTGTAACCTTTATAACTTTGCTTGTCAGGTTTTTCCATTAGAGACCTCATAAGCAGCCCTTGCATATCAGTCACGGTGTTCCCTGACAGGTTTAACCTTCCCAAGTGGCTGAATACACCATCTTCACTGCAGCCTATTGACCAAGGCAATAAGCCATTCTATATAGTGTATTAAAGTCATTTTCCACATGCTACCTCAGCACGACCCATTGTTCATGCCGGCTCCTGCTGACCATGGAAAACCCGCACTCCACACTAAATTGCTACACTTTACACCGTTACACCAGTTAAGCAATAAGCCCCCAACTGAATTGTTTTTTTCCTTCATAGTCTAAAAAGCACAGCGATTATCACAAGTGCTCAAGATGCAATTTTAGACTGTCAAAAATCCCTGCAAATAATTTAAACACTTAAAATATATGCTGACTGTGGAAACTTTATTTTTGTTATAATTCACCAATTCTTTGTTCCCGGATGCCTAAGGGTGGCGGGCCGTCTGTGCAACTCTGAGCAGCCCTGGGCACTCGGTGTCAAAGGTTGTGTTTCAGCCCCATGAAATTCACCCCGTCTCTGCTGAAATCAGCTTTGTTGCTAGACCCTGTGACAAATGAGTCCAATCTAGGCTGGGTGCCCTTGACTTGACCCTGGCCAAGGCAAACAATAGGGCAGACTCAGCCAGTGGAAAAGATGTTCTGCACTAATGAACCCAGCGGTGGCCACAGGTCAGTTAAAAAAGAGGGGATAATGTTCAATCTTTTCAGGTGCACATTCATAATGAGCGAAGCACACAATCTCTTTCAGGATGGAGCACATATAACAAAGAACGTATTTGTACACTCATCAAGGCTAATGGACCCTGAGGGTGCAATAGGAATATGTTTTTAATTTAATCTTTATTGAATGACCTTACACACTTCATTTTCTCTGCACGGCACCATGAAATGGACACACTCTTATCAAGTTGAGAACTGAAAACAGATGAATATATAAATGACCTATCTACCTGCTGGGTATGTAGATGAATTTCTTCCCTTATTTTCACCTCTGTCCATCCCGCTGTTGGCTCTCAGCACCTCCTAGGGACACTTGCCCTTAAACTCTTGTCTAGATTAGCTAATCATGTAAACAAGAGAAGAACCCCTCAAAATCTGGCCAGACGAATCTTGAAATCATTAACTGTTCGAAGAAGGAAAGAGCTATGATCATCATACTAAAAGAAAACACCTTTTCTTTCCCTTCCAGAGCAAAGACCGAATGTGAATAAGCTCCAGGAGTGGAGGGACAATTGTACATCCTGTACAAGTCCAAAGCACTTTCAAGTAACTAGTAATCACAATTAGAAATGCTGTTTTAGCCGAACGGCAAAGAGATCGATTTGAAACTCCCTCTAGAAAGCTGCTTCCCAATACATTTTTGCAATTTTTTAGATGAGCAGCACAATGACAAAACAAATTCTATAGTTCCTTTTAAAATAATAGGAATCACTTCCTCCAGTTTTCTAATGTAGGCAACTGTGGTATTAAAAACTTGGGGCTCTAAACATTAGTCTGCAAAATTGGGCAATCGTGTAAATGGAAAATATAAACTTGCCTTTAACATGTTCATCTTAGTGCATCAAATGCCAAAATCATCCTAGAATTTTATATTATTTTCACCTTATTTTCTTGTGCTGATAATAACTCATAATGAAAACCAAATCAATCCTTTAATAATGAAACGAGGGAGATAAAATGCTTTATAAATTTCTCTTTGTCATCTCTTTAGCCCCTGATGTTAAAATCTTGCTTATAGGATGCATATTTCAAGCACAAAATTAGAAAATCGTCTTCAATGAGGCAGAAGGTGGTACAGGTGGGTAAGTAGGTGTGACAAAGTCAAGTTTGTGAGTTTTTTCTTCCCATTAAAATGATACCTCTTATTTATGGTCTTCATCCATCTTATAACATGTTTCATTCATATTAAACACTCAGGCCTTGGCAAATGGTTAATTGCTAGCCCAAGGCAAGTGACTGTAAGCTAGCTAGGCAGAGAGAAGTTCAGTTTACCCTGTTGAGAAAGTAATGGGTTAGTTGTAAATCATGGTAAGAGTTATTTGCATCCTATTCCTTCTTGCTCAACTGCTAGTTGATGAGAAACTTTAATAGACCTCTGTGCAAAAGGGCTTTGATTTAACTTGAGTGTGTTCAGAGGCAATTCATACACAGTTTAACAAAATATTATATTAAGTTTAAAATCATTTTTGTCAGCTATTTTGTTAGGTGGTAAAATCAAACTGAAGTTATTTTAAAAGGTGTCATGGATCTAATATTTAGCATTAATATTAAAGACACTTTATGGAATAATTTTGAGTAACATTTCAGTGTTGGTTATTGGCTATGGGAACAACTGAAATATATACAAAAAGAAGTTCAGCTATTTTTTTTTCAATCAAACTTGTAAGGACAAACATTTATCCTCACAAACTATGTGACAAAGTTGACTGTTATTGGAAAATTAAAGCCACATATTAGAAAGAAAAAGGCTGACAGAATTTAGAAACCCAAACCACTTCTTAGTTACCACTAATAATTTTTTTACTCCATTTAGAAAATTCCTGTGTACTTCATCTCAGACTCCTCAATGCTTCCACAGCACTATGTCTGTGTATTTGTGTACTTTTTGGTCTTAATGTAGGGAAAAAAAGTTAATGTGGAGTGACCAGTGAATGATAGCCTAGAAAGTCATGTTCTTTGGCACAGTTTTGTTAGGAAAGCAAGATCCTATGGTTTACAGAGAACACTTCCAGTCTTACAGGCCTGCACATAAACACCTCACAAATTGCGAATGGATTCAAAACTATAAAAAGAATGCTTCTTTGGCACAAGTTGACAATCTACACGCATGGACTGTGAAAGTGCTTGCTTTGTCCAGTGAGAAGTAAGGGCCCGGGTGACAGGAGAGCCTCCCAAGAGGTAGCCATTCTGCCCTAGATTTGCCTTAAGCAGAAGACATGAGCTTTGGTCAGGTACAGGTACTAACTGCTCTGCCGGAAGGGAAATATCTTCACATCAGTTCAGTTATTCACACAACCCAGAAATCACTCCCACTCCCAGCAATGTCTCTACCTCCTACTTTTCTGAGAAGATGAAAGGCAATAGACACTCTTCAATCTACTTTTTATGGTTTCTATCTGCAATATTCCACAGGAACATCTCTACCTGAAGTCTCTAATGACTTCCTTGACACCAAATCAGATAGTTTTCATGGTGTGGCAAAACAGTGGAGACCACCTGAGTTCAAATTCTTAATGCTCCATTTACTAGCTCAGTGATCTTGGGATTTTACTTCCTTTCTGTTCTTCAGGGCCCTAGGGGACAAAATTATGACAGTAACAGTATTCATCCCTTAGGGTTTCTGTTAGTATTAAAACAACTAATCCATACCAGGAGCTAAGGGCCGTGTTTGGCAACTTGTAAGCATTAAATAGAAGTTATTTTTAATTGTAGATGCACTGATTCAATCGGCATTCAAGGCTGATCACTATGCTTCTTAAAACACTCTCTTCCCTGACTTCACATCATGTCAATTCAGTAACTCAGGGTTCCCTGAGTTCTAGTCACATCCATTTGTATTTACACCACAAGTCAGCCTGCAGTCACTCTCATGGGGTTAGAGCAGGCCTATTTGTCTCTATTTATCCACACTGCCTTCCCTAAAGACAGGGTGCTCTTGTTTCTATGCAAATCTTATTATTCATCCCTTTATTCAATATTGTCCAAAGTTCTTCAACTAGTCTTAAAATAATGCAAAACCCGTCAAGTGGCCTTGCCAAATCTCTGTACTCAGTCTCTTCTCACCACTAGCTCATACCTTCTTTTGTCTTTATTAACAGAGGAACCTCCTCTGATCTAGGAGGTCTAGGAACCTCCTCTGATCCTTTTCATTTACCATCTTCCTCCTGCCATAAAGCCTATGCCTGAAACAGTTTTCTCTTCCTCCTTTTCCTCAATAAACCTTATTTCATCCTTCAGATCTCAGCTCAATGACCATATCTTTGGAGAGGTCTTCAGGGGCCTTCCTACTTACTTCAAATGCCATTATATGCTCTGACATAAGAAATGCACCTTTCCTTCAAATCAGTTATCCTATTTTTGAATTTATATTTTATGGGTGACTATTTGTATAAACTAGTATTTGTTCATCTGCATGAGACTAAGTCCCATGAGGCTAGGACAGTTTTGTGTTTTGACTGTTATTATATGCTAGAATCTAGCACCATGTTGAATATGTTTATAGTACCCCTTGGATTTAGAAGAAAGGCTGAGTTCAGTAGATATTACATCATCTCCTTTTATACATTTGTCATATTCTACCTTGTACAATTTAAAAAGTTTTTCTAGTAAAACATACCTTCTTTTTCAAGCCTCATAACCTGTGTCCTTGTAATTCTTTTATTATTCTTTTATTTTTACTTCTTCCCAATTATTTCACATGTAGTTTGAAAGGACAACACTAACATCAAATAGAACAGCCTTGTATTGCTGAAATTTTCTCCTGTGACTATAAACTCATTGAATATATGTACTATATGTCATTACTTTATGACATAATATGTCATATATTATCTAGTGCCTTCACAATGCATGTTTAAAAAAAAAGTTTATTTGAAAGAGAGAGAGAAAATAAGCAGCGAAGGGGCAGAGAGGGAGAGAGAGAACCCAAAGCAGGTCTACACTGTCAGTGCAGAGGCCAACGCAGGGTTCCATCTCATGAACTGTAAGATCATGACTTGAGCTGAAATCAAGAGCCAGTCACTATGCCACCCAGTCACCCATGCTCTTTATACAAGATAGATACATAAACAAATTTCCTAGCTTATTCACTTAAATCATATCCACAAGAACCCTCATGCTTTTGAAATACAAATACAAATTATTTAATTGAAATCATGATTAATCTATGTAACAGGCTAATGATTGCCTTCTTAAATTGTGAGGTTTGGGCACCAAGTTATTTTCAACAAAGTAGTCTTGGTATTTTTTGATTCTCTAGTATGTTCTTGTGCTTGGTGCCCTAGTGACCAGTTACTACTCTTTCAGACATGGGACAATGGAAACATTACCCCCGTCAAACATTTCTTTTTTTTTAATGTAGAAGATCCATCTCTTAGTGTAATTTTTTCAACTGTACCTGTACACAAGTACCAATCTTAAATAATATTATATATAAAAATGGCATACAAACTAAAAATACAGGATTATTGATTTCTAAAATCAACACTGGTGCAATGCTGTGGAAAACAGTATGGAGGTTGCTCAAAAAAAATTAAAAACAAATATCATATGATCCATTATTTTCACTATTGGATATTTACCCCCCAAAATGAAAACACTAATTCAAAAAGATATATGCACCCCTGCATTTACTACAGCAATATTTACAATAAACAAAATACTGAAGTAACCCAAGTATTCATTGATATATGAATGGATAAAGAAGATGTGTGTATGTATAAATGTATGTACATACAATGGAATACATACAATGTACATACAATGGAGGCAGGTAAATGGATGTGTGAAAGATATAAAGCGGATTAAGAAGTCTAAGCTTCCAGGTATAAAATAAGTAAGTCACAGAGAGGAAAGGGAAATACAGTCAAAAATATTGTATTGTGACAGATGATGACTACACTTATTGAATAATGTATAGAATTGTCAAATCAGTATTGTACACCTGAAACTAACACATTATATGCCAATTATGCTTCAATAATAGAAAAGTGTATGTATAAGGAAACAGTTTCCAGACAGTAGACAAACAGCATAGTACTATTATTCTTGACATAAAAGAAACAGGTAAAATCCACAGTCACCACACAACACCTTTTATCAGTCATTTATTAGATGTGATAAATACAAGACTGAAGACTGCAGAAGAAAGGGTCCATAAACTTGAAGACAGAGTAATATATAGTATCTAATCTGAAGAGATAGAAAAACTGGGAAAAAAGCCTTAGTAACATAAACATCAAGTGATCAAAATTATATGTATTGGAGTTCTAGGAAAGGAGAGAGAGAATGGGGCAAATGTGTGTACACACACACGTGTACACACACACACACACACACACACACAACCATCGAAGGGAAAAAAATGACCAACCTAAATAATGACAACATTTCTCCAAAATTTGGTGGAAAACAAATAGAACACAATGAAAACCACACCTCGTCACATCATAGGAAACTCCTGCAAATTAGACAAAGGGAAAATCACACACATACAAAAGGCACTGCATTACAAAAACAATGATATATAATTGCTAACTTATGATAAACAATATTGGCTAGAAGACAATGGAATGACATCTCCAAAGTGTTGAATGAATAAAATGGTGTCTTAAAACTTTGTGACCACTGAAAGTATCTTTTCAAAACGAGAGTGCAATGAATACATTTTCAGATAAAAAGTTGAGAAATTCAGTTGAAAATTGAGATTTAAGAACACTAGGAATGGTAAATATATGGGTAAATTTAAGAGACTGTATTTAGTACCAAAGTAAACTGTAATACATCAAGGAAGCACATTATGTATCTTGGCAACCACAGAAAAAACAAACACAAATAGACATAGCTAAAAGCAAATCAAGTAATTAAAATGAAACCGTGAAACTTATTAGATTACCTAATTGAAAGCAAAAATGAGGAACCAGAGAACTTAAAAGATTGTTAACAAAGAAACAAAAAAAAAAAGGCTGACAGAAATCCAACTAAGTATTACATTTAATATTTATACATAAAACACTTACATTAAAAGCAGTATTTTAAGAATTTTTAAAAATATAAGACATAATTAAAAGCAGGATATAATAGAAGTAGCTTAAATATACAGATATGAAGCAGGTTGAAAGTAAAGAATGGAAGAAATCTATCACTGAAACTGTAAGCCTATGAAAGCTGAAGTGGCTTTACTAATTTCAAACAAATTAAATTTAAACACAAGGGTTTAGGTGAGGATATGTGTCAATTGAGCGATCAATTATAATAAATGTACTCTGGTGAGTGATGTCAGTAAAAGAGAGGTCAGAAGGTATATGGGAAATCTCTGTACCTTCCTCTGTATTTGCTGTGAACCTAAAACTATTCTGAAAAACATTTTTTTAAGTTTAAAAAACTGACAGAAAATAATTTGTTCAGTAACTTCACAAAGAAAGATATATGAATGACCATTATGCACATGGAAAAATACTCCATATCTTCAGTAATCAGGAAGATGATTTAAATCGCATTAAAATATCATTACACACATTTAAATGGTTATATTTTACAAACTGACAATTCCAAAATTTGGCAGGATGGTGGAACAAGTAGGATTTGCATACATTGCTGGTGCAATTTTAAAATGGTACAAACACTTTGAAAAACTATTTGGCAGTTTCTTATAAAGCTAAATCGACACCAATCTGATGACCCTACAATTCCACTACTGGAGACTTATGTAAGAGAAATAAAAAGAGGCATATAACCAAAATATTTGCATGCACATTTTTATACAGTTTTATTAATAGAAGATAGAAACTAGAAACCACCCAACTATCTGTCCACATGATTGATAAAAAAATATGGTATATGTATAAAATGGGGTACCATTCAGTAATAAAAGGGATAAACTATGGATTCATGCAGTAACGTAAGTGGTTTTCATTCAGAAGGCAACTCATGAGAACAAGTCTACGTACACAGGCAAGGGAAAAAAATGACAACTATTTGGAAAACCAGCATTCTACTGTCAACTAGGGATATCCTAACATCTATGACCAAAATTTTGTAGAGTTAAGTCATTACACGGGTTCTAAAATATTCTCATAAAACTGTCAATTTTAAACTTTACCTTTCAGTCTCAGTATGATGTTTCAGAGCCATTTTTCAAAGAATAAAATACTAACCATACTTTTGAAAAGAAATTACATTGAGTGAAATAAACCAGATAAAAGACTATCCACTGTGTGAATTCATTTATGTGACATTCAAGAACAGGTGAAACTAATGCGCAGTAATAGAAATCAGAACAATGGCTTCCAATAGAGGAGTAGGGGATTCCCTGGTGGAAAACAGTATTATATCTTGATTGAGGTATTGGTTACAAGGGTGTATATATTTGTCAAAACTCAAAATTATACACTTAACTGCATTTCAAAGTGTTTAAATTTTACCTCAAAACGTAAGATTTAATGAAACAAAGAACCCTTTCCTGACCACTGATTTGGAAATTTAGCATAAATATATGAATTAAATATTAACATTGAACATATTTTTCACTGCATGTAGCTATTACTTGGAACAAGTATTTATTGTCCCATACTTTATCCAAGTCCTTGTGATATAAAAGGTTTTAACAAAACTGTTTTTAATGTGTGTTGGCCAAAAGAACAGGTGGTCAGTAAAAGCACCTTCCTTTTTCATCATCTCCCTTGCTGCACATTTTAGAATAATTCTATAACTCTTCTTACAAATTCCAACTGTTGGTTCTTGTCCATAGTAGCAAAACAAAGTTTTTCAACGTAAGTTTTTCAGCAAATACTTATTTGAGACATGACTCTACACAAAAGGTTGCTTTGTAAAAATTACTGTATGATAAGTCTTTCCAACTCTTTTCACTATTTATCCAAGAGAATTTTTCAGAAGTACTTAAAACTCGGGGGGTGGGGGGGGGGTGGGAGGAGACACAGCCCAGGACAGAATTATTTTCCTGTCTGCAGAAGCTTCGAGCTTACATGCTGCAAGGAAAAAGTACCAGTTGTTCTGACTCACACTGTACATTTTAAAGTCTATATGATTTAAGTATAGAGCCATATCAATGTTTTAAATTACTTCTGTCCAATCACTATATATGATACTAAACTCATTTAAGGAAGAAATTTTTATGCCTTAACTGTAGAAACCATTCTTTTAGGCCACTTTATTCATTAGACTGATGTGGAAATTGAATTTTTAGACCTGAATTTTGAACAGAAGTCACAGAAGTCTTAAAAGTTGATATCCACTCAAAGCAATGCAGCACACCTGCTTGTCATTCATTCATTAGTGGATGGATTTATTAAGATATTACATAAAAATAGAATTCAGTGAAATCACTGACTTTTCTGAGAAGGGGATGTTTATGTCCTTCATTTTATAACTTCAAGGTACTGGGATTTTGAGGACTTAAAGAATAGCTAGATATTTGAATACCAGTTTCACCATATGGAGAAACACATTTTTCAGGCCTTTTCCCAGTATAAGCTCTGATAAAGAGTGAAATAACTTCAGAATCTGAATTTGGGAATCTGAATTCTGAGGAAAAACAAAAAAAAAAATTACCTAGTTTTGTCTAAAGTATAAAATAAATTTACAGTTATGGTCTTAAAGTGGCATTGTGTGTTACACACAAAATGCTTTTCTAGTGCAGCTGTTTAATGATTCATTTTAAAAAAGAGTATTTGTTACAATGCTACAAAATTTCCAATCAGAGTAAAGCTGCATTTTGAGGAATTTTCTCAAAGCCAAGAAATGTATTGGAAATTTTATCCATTGTAAGCATTAAGTAAATACTATGTCCATACTTAAATATGGGAAGACATTTAAAACCAATAAAGCAGTATTTACAACAAATGTTTTAATTACATGTTACAAATATGTGCAAATTTGTGGACGCAAGTCCATGTTTCCTAAAACTTTTACGAATTAAACCAATTTTATCACATTCTTCTTAAGCCTTTTTTTAAAATTTTCATTTTTTTTTGTCTGCTTGGCTTTGGGGGTCATTACATGTGTTTAATTACTAAATAGTCTCAGCTGAACCACCTGCCAACTGGATTTTGCCATTTCTCTAATTAAAACCGAGTAATTAAATGTGTGATAAAATATAATTAAGCAAAATTTTAGGCCAGATTTGAACCTTCTACGTTGCCCAGAAGCCCCAATGACGTTAAAGATTCATGCAAAATCTAAAGATAAATGGCCATGGGTTTCATTCTCCCCTAGTTACTTCATACTTTGAGAGTTTGCATATTACTAAAAACAGCTCTGGAGTTGTTTGGTTGTTTGCTTTGTTTTGTTTTCTCTTTCAAGTATTATCTGATCATCCTCCCTTGCCTGAAGGCTACCTGAAGGCTTCCTTTCCTCAAATCCTCTTCACACCCTGCACATTCAGGTCTGTAACAGAGAAAATCCTCTCCTAAGAAAACACATAATTGGAGTCCTTTGGACAACTTGTAGTTACAGGCAACAGATGCAGAAAGAGAAAAATTTTTAAGCTACACAACCTAGCTTAAGATGATGAAACCTCATATGACCTTTCTTCAATCAGAACAAAATTACCCATAATGAGGTATCATTTTGAGATAACCCACTATCTGTATGGGAGGTTAAAAATCTCAACACTTAGAATGCATTTCTTAACCCTTATAATTAGCATTTATGGAACTGGAGTTAATATTTGAATGATTCTGACACTTATTTTTTTAAAGAATGCCATCAGTCTATAAAAGTACAAGAGCATAAACAGACAGAGGAATACTAAGTGAAAAATAGATAAGGAGTTTGATACTGTGACCAAAGAAAGAAGGAACAACAGGTGTATAATTTCAGAGAAGAAAAACTTAGTAGTATTATTTAGAATTCCACAAGGATGTATATATTTTATATTTTACTTTTTTAAGTTTTTATTTAAATTCCAGTTAGGTAACATATAGTGTAACATTAATTTCAGATATACAATTTCACTATAGAGATATAGCGATTCAACACTTCCATACAACACCCAGTGCTCATCACAACAAGTGCGCTCCTTAATCCCCAATACCTATTTCACCCATCCAGCCACCTCCCTTCTGAAAACCAGAGTTTGTTCTGTGTACTTAAGAGTCTGTTTCTTGGCTTGTTTCTCTCTCTCTTACTCTGTCCCTTTGCTTCTTTTCTTTCTCACATCCCACACATTTTCATTTTTCAGTTAACTAAAACTCAGTTTAAAGACACAATAAACATCTTATGGACACTGCCAATGACTTGGCTTTCTCAGAGACACCCTGATGAAGGCACGGCTCCCTGAAGAATCTCAAATAAGTTATTTAATGATTTGGGTATAAAATAGATAGGAGAGTGGGGTGCCTGGGTGGCTCAGTCGGTTAAGCGTCCGACTTTGGCTCAAGTCATGATCTCATGGTTTGTGAGTTCGAGCCCCACGTCGGGCTCTGTGCGGACAGCTGGAAGCCTGGAGCCTGCTTCAGATTCTGTGTCTCCCCTTCTCTCTACTCCTCGCCTGCTCATGTTCTGTCTCTCTGTCTCTCAATAATAAATAAATAAATAAATAAATAAATAAATAAATAAATAAATAAATAAATAAATAAATAAGATAGGAGAAAGAGAGGTGAGATAAAGGATTGGTAATAGAAATATGAGAATAATTCTTTTTCTGGAAGAAATCAGAAAAATACTATTGCAGACAATATTCATCAAGTGGAAGTATGAATTATTAATGGGATTTCTAAATCACAGTCATAATCAATGAAAAGCAGCCTATTCTACAAGCCATATTGGTAATCTAGTTTGTTTTATAAAAACAAAGGAGAATCCAACTACCATTCAGAAAATGATATAGATGAGATCTGAATGCCTAAATAAGATATTTGGAGCTGGAGATTTTCCTCTTTCATTATCTGAGTCCAGAAGCTAATTTTGAAAGAAAAAGCTGGTTAACAATTTTACTCCAATCAACTTTTTTTTCATAGAGTGTCACAGCCTTACAAACTTTTATGAAACACTGGGAAACTCTACCACACATATAAACGTGAAAATGTTGGTGAAGGATGTAGTACACCCAGGATACAGAAAGGAAAAATTAATAATCGACCATGATATAAATCAAAGTAACAACAGTAATACATTTTATCAATTATATAAGACCCAAAATGCCATAAAAATATTAGTAATAACCACTATTTCAGCAAACCATAACTGGTTATTCTAATGTACTTTTATACTACTGTAATGTACCTTTTCTAATGTGAACTGTCTATTGCTTAAACGCTATTTTATTGCCGTCCCTTATTATGGAAATCAATAGTAACTCCACTGTAGCTATTCCCTTGTAAGAACACTTTAGCTATCAGAGTTTATTATTGTTCAGTATCATAGCTAAGTAATCCTAGAAATTATATATCCATATATACCTATTGGTACGTATATAATTACATATAATATATAACAATTTATGTAGAATTTTAAACTCATGTAAAACAACTGGGAAAGTACATCATGTACATAAAAGTGAAATATTGATGGGAAAATGTAGAAATATATAAATTTGTGTGGAAAACCACAAAGAAATAGTACATAAAACTATTATAACCATTATTGTTGGTATCTTTTCTAAATTCCTACATGAGCTAATTTTTCTTTGATGAACATGTACTACTTTTAAATTAAAAAAAAATAGCAATTCATCAAGCAATTAGTTTGGGCCACTCACTCCTGTTAATTCATACAATTCTATCCTTACAAATGTGTTGGTTTTTAGAATCAGTAAAGGATATGTTTTCACTCTTATGTGGATCCTGAGAAACTTGACAGAAGACCATGGGGGAAGGGGAAGGAAAAAAAAAAAAAAAGAGAGAGAGAGAGGGAGAGAGCCAAACCATAAGAGATTCTTAAAAACTGAGAATAAACTGAGGGTTGATGGGGGGGTGGGAAGGAGGGGAAGGTGGGTGATGGGCATTGAGGAGGGCACCTGTTGGGATGAGCACAGGGTGTTGAATGGAAACCAATTTGACAATAAATTTCATGTTTAAAAAAAAAGAATCAGTAAAGGATAATGCTGATTTTTTTTTTCTATTACATTTGGTACATTTGGTCCAAAGTTTGGTCAAACTTTTTTCAAATAGATCTTATTACTTCATGGATCCAGAACCTTGTCCAGTTTGGTGTCACCCAAACTCTATTAGAGACAAGAAGAGAACCAAGAAGTTTTATTTTAACTTAATATAAATTCATTCATTATAATCCTTTGATTCCCATTATTGAGCCAATAACCAATTCACCTAATTGCCCTTGATTTACACTCATTTTTCTCCCCTTATTCACAACTCTGTCATGAGAATTTAACATGAAACACTTTGCTGAATTTCATCCATGTCCTGAGGAGTACTTTGCTCTCATCTACTCATTTGATATACCAGTCAGAAAAAGAGTAGCTTAATTTCACGTATCTTGTCCATATTTGAGTATCTAAATGAAAACCGCTGATGGTTTTAACAAAATGTCAAAAATATGTAAAAATATCAGTGTATTCTTGAATCCATTAAAATCTAAGTAATTTCATCTCAAAATACTAAAATCAACATTTTGCTGGTTGAGTAATATTATGAAAATAGACGGCATATAAAGCGAAATTATAATTCATTCCCAAAATACTTCAGCAACTTCTAAAATTTTCATATACTAAAATGAAAGGTTAAAGAGTAAACCTGCAAACTACAAACATGATTAAACTGTGAACAGTTGCCACTGTCAACATATTATGTAAAATATTTTTTAAACAAGTAATAGGCTTTGGTTTAATTGATCCATAAGTGCTTATAGGAATCAAAGCCAGCAAGCAGGATAAGAGTGAGGGAGTCAGAGTTTTAAAACAAGGAAATTGAAGCCATTTCAGTTTAACAAGCTGCTCTGTCAAGAGACCCACAGGCATATCAGAAATCAACAAATACTATGGGCTTGTTCTAACTACAGAATATACAGCATAAAGTGGCCAACCCCATGCATCGTTCTTTTGTGTGCTAAAGATGCACTATCATTTTATTTTACTGAATATATTATAAGCATCAAGTAATACTTAGAAATGATCATTATTTGAAAAAACAGTTGGGTTATTTTTGGGAAAAAAAGTTTTAATGATAAAATTATAGCCCATCATTTTTTATTGTTACAGTTTAACACAATTTTCAAATACTTCTTGACCAGATATGCATAGGACTACTATCATGTTTTCTCAAGGCTGAAAAAAAGCAAATTAATTCCACTTTTCCAACTCTATAATGCTGGACATTGCCCCAGCTTAATGTTTTCCAATGAAGAATTTCAAAGGAATAGCTCAATGTTCACCTCTGGGGAACTTATACAGAGTTATCTCTGCCTAGTAGCTTATAGAAATTAATGTGCTCTTTGACTTAATACAACGTAAGTGAACAAATGAATGGAACATAAGCAAATGATTAGTTCCTCACCAATAGTTAAAGAAAAGGATAAAGTGGAGAAAAAGGAGAAAGTATAATTTTCTGGACAAAGTGGTTAAATCAACCATAAATTAATATGCTTATGTAGGTTCCTGGATGGATTTACCTATCCTTCGAGGAAACACATGGATGTCCCAGGGCAAAATGCAAGTGAGGTCTGTTTGGTCTGATCCTGAACTATTTCTAGCGAGTGGAATTACCTAACTTTACTATTTTCATTGCTGAAGTGTGTAACATGAAGAGAATATTTTAGTCACATTAAAATTTTACCTATTTGGAATCCATCAAATTATGCTTAGAGACACTCTTTAGGTATTTTTTGCTAGCACATATACAGACAAAGTGGTGGAAATTTGACTTTAACACAGATAGACCAGGTTTTAAAAATCAAATGCAAGACTTAGTAGCTGTGAGACCTATAACAAGTGACTTTACTATCAGTGAAATAACTTTTAGTAATTAAATACAATAATGTGAAAAAAACCAATCAGCACTTAGTAGGGCCTAATGGTTTTTCTCTGTATTTCATTCATACAGTTTATCACTAGTATACACAACTGACTTAGACCATCAGTTTGTTTGTAATTACATACACTGGTCTCTTGCTAATTTAAAGAATAACAATGTTATCCAGGCACTTAACGGGTAAGAACGAAGACTATGTATGTTTACACTAATCACACTATTTAAAAGGACCTCCTATAACAGGGTTTGTTTTGTTTTTTAGCCAGTTGGTATGAGACACTGCCCTTGCCAAAAGTAGAGCAGGTTGGAAGACTGTCATTTTGCAACAGCTCAATTAAAGAAAAAAAATATGTATATATATTCACAGCTAATCCTGCGGTAGCATCACCCAGAGACAAATGAGAGCTGTAGCTTTCCAGGAATGCTAACATTATAAATTGTTCCATCCAACTTAATCCTCTGTCTGCATATGTGCTTTGGATTGCTTATCTGTCCTTTCTGTTCCATATTAACTCCAACTCCTGTAAAAGTAGGTTGTCTCTCCATAATCTCATTTGCCTATTTAAGTGAGTTTTTCTTGGTCCTGCTTTCATACATCTCTTCATATGAACAAGATAGGCTTAAATCCACATTACTGCTGATTTTACTAAACCAGTGGTTCTTCATCAGGGGCAATTTGGCCATTTCCCCCACCTAAATCTGCAAATATCTACAGACCTTTTTTTTTTTTTTTAGAGTGGGACCACTACTGACATCTAGAGGGTGGAGACTAGGATACTGCCAAACATCCTACAGTGCAAAAGGACAGTCTTCCACAACAGAGCTGTACCCATCTCAAAATGTTTGCTGTCCTGAAGTCAAGACACCATGTATTGAAAATACATACTGAAAGTCATCAAGTACTGTTGTAGGTGATAAAATAGAGCAACCAAGGGAAACAAAGTCCCTGCTCTCAGAGAAGTTATGTTCAAGTGAGAATAAAAAAGAAATAGAAAACAAGTAAGTAGTACAGCTTTGGAATTGGCAAGTACAATAAAAATAAAATAGTATAGGGGCGCCTGGTTGGCTCAGTTGTTTAAATGCCCGACTTCAGGTCAGGTCACGATCTCTCAGTTCATGGGTTTGAGCCCTGCGTCAGGCTCTGTGCTGACAACTCGGAGCCTGGAGCCACTTCGGATTCTGTGTCTCCCTCTCTCTTTGCCCCTTCCCTGCTCATTCTCTCTCTCCCTCCCTCTCCCTCCCTCTGTCTCTGTCTCTCTCTCTCTCTCAAAAATAAAATAAACATTAAAAAAAATAGAGCAGTGTAAATGGATGAAACGTAAGTGATAGCAGAGGTAGGGGTGGAGATAATAAGTAGGATATTATGCTTAGTGGAAGAACATGAAATTACATGTAAATTTCTTTGTCACTGACCTTACCTTCTTTTGTATAATTACCTTGGTCATAAATTAAGCAGTAAACAGTACAAAGGGGAAAAAACAACAAAGCAAAAATAACCAAAATATTGCCTATTAAACTCATACTTGCTCGTCTTCAGGCTATATTTTGCTAAGTCTTCATGATACTATGCTTGATTTCGTACAGACTGAAAAATAGTAATTTTTAATTCAAACGAGTACATACATGGATTAACACACTTAGCTCTTCTTTGAGGTTCCTACTTTTATTTAAGCTTTCTAAAAGTAAGAACCATCCAAAAAGTATGTTACCGAAGATAGAGAGTAAAGGCTGAAAAGCAATGTTATCTAAAAACCTAGGTCAAAAAACAGTTAAGACAAGGGTAAGGGAAATACAAAAACACTCAGGACAAAATGCTCTACTCCATGTAATTGTTGTTGATCAAAATCCACATAAGAGAGATGGAGCCACAAAAGCCTTTATAAAGTAACTCAACCTGCATTGTGATTCAGAAACAGGTAATTCATGAGATTAAGGTGCCCTTTATATATCCTCAGAAAGCAGTCAACCTAAAATGTAATCAATGTAAACTAAGCTATAAATTTAGAAAAGTTATGGAAGTGTATTGAAAAAAGGAATGGATGAGGCTGTAAAATGGAGCACAAATGGACAATGGTCATCATGGAGCCTGTCCACAGATTTGCTGGAGGGGAAGGGTCTGTCAGTGTGTCTTACTCCAAGTGGATGCGTCTCCTACCTCTCTATGGAGTAGGGTATCAATTCAGGCTGTGAATCTTCTACGTACTGTTCCATTAGAGCTCACTAAGAAGAGAGAAACGGAACCCCTAAGGCAGAATCTGGTTGGCATTGAACGCTTTTGGCACAGTCTCTCTAAAAATGAAAGTTTCATTTTACATTTTAGCTAAAAATTACTAATTGCATCTTGCATTCCTAGGCATACTCTGTAACATAATTGTGTTTGTTTTAATACAAATCGTTTTAAATGGTTCAACTATTCCTGACAAAAAAGAAAATCTTCTTATAAAATTGGTGTTCTAAGGCAACATACCATGTCCTCACACATACTCCAAAAGTACTCTCATTTGGAAATCACAGTTTAAGCTGCCAGATGGAATAAAAATATGTATTCTCCTAAAGCTACGTCCACCAAGTAGATTTCTCAATATTCAATCGTTTTTCAGTTGCCTCAGTTCTTGGAACAGGATTCCCTAAGTACTGGACACCAATGTTTTGTCATTGCAGCGGGCTGATTTCCAAGAGAAATTAGTAAAGTGACAATTTCATTTACAAACCAATCTGAGAAAGATGGTTTTGAGTTGCACATTTGTCCCGACTAATTATCATAATTTCAGTCTTTCACAGGGCTCAAGTATAAGATGCCATACTCCATGGTTTTGACTTAAGAAAACTATCTCATTCAATACATCCTTAAATTGGCATTGCATTTTTGTCTTGGTTCGTTCTTTGTGTGGAAGAGGAAACCCAGTAAAGAGATGAAAAACACAGAAGGGAGATAATCTGTTTTCTTCTTCTCCCTGAGAAGCCTCAAAACTCTAAATCTAAAACTCCATCACTCTCTCACCCAAACAAAATTTTACCCATCTAATCCCACACTTTACCCTTAATTTGACAGAGGGAATAACCAAGAGATCTTAGCAAAGATGACTCATACATGAAGACTCAAAAACTATACAAAACAATGTGTGATTGAAGAATTGCATCATGACTTGTAAACCATTAAGTGAAGATTTAGGTGTAATGTCTCAATTATATACCATGGGATCTCTTGTTCTCTCATGGTCTATCCTGTGAGTCCCATTGTCTGGTTCCTTTGACATCTCTGCTGCACTGACTCAGTGTTTCAGGACTAATCAGTCCCTTTACATCTTTGAGCTCCCTGGTTTCATTTCATCTCACCCTGAACCTCAGTGGTTTTGTTTCATTTCATGCTTGGTCCTCCGAATATGTGGTTATTATTCAAGGACTTTGGATTCTGTCATTAGAGGGGAATTTTGAGTTATAGACCCTGATGGTAGGGAAAGCCTAAAAGGAAGAGGTCCTGCCTTTGCTACCCTTAAAGTCTTCTTAGTATTATCTCAGTCTTAATATGTGATTTTAAAAATGTGGGAGTGCAGTGGGAATGAATGACAATACACAAATATATACCCACATACACACTCTTTTAAAACAATCTGCATTTGACTGATAATCTTAAAAACAAAAATGGGCCACCTGGGTGGCTCAGTAGTTAAGTGTCTGACTTTGGCTCATGTCATTGTCTTACTGCTTGTCAAGTCAAGCTCCATGTCGGGCTTTGCACTGATAGCTGGGAGCCTGGAGCCTGCTTTGGATTTTGTCTCTGTCTCTTTTCCTCTCCCCTGCTCGTGCTCTTTCCTTCTCTCTCTCTCTCTCTCTCTCTCTCTCTCTCTCTCTCTCTCTCTCTCCCCCTCTCTAATAAAAAAATAATAACATAATTTAAAAAATAAATAAATAAAAATAAGGTAAACACACACACATACAACAAACACTGAGACGCTGGGGCACTAGAATTAGCGTTATGAATGCAGGAGAAATACTAATAGGAAAGGCTGGTCAGAGTCCTGTGGATATGTTTTCTTAACTTCTCATTCTACCAAGACATAATGCATTTTAAGACCTAGCCAGCAGCCATTTCCAGATACAAAAGTTCTACTACTAAAGTAAAGAATTCTGGAACCAGAGTCAATGGTTTTATTTTAAACTTAGTAACGCTGTGAAAAGGTAATTGGTGAAGAGCCTATTTTCTAGGTAGAAGAGAGGGCAGAGAAATTTAGATGGGTAACATTTTCTGCCATGTCTTCTGGAACCTCTCAGTGACGGACAGACAAGTTGGTCACCTTGATGACACTTGACATCATTTACCAGCCTGGAGGTAAATTTTAGCATCTCTGGTGACTCAGCAGCCTGACGTTTTATTATATGATTAACAACTAGAATGGTTTGGAAAGAGTGTGATGTGGAATCTTTTCTAATATAACACAGCATTTGTTATGTAGAAAAGTTCATGTTTGACTGCTGGAGTAGCCAGAATTCAAATATAATGTTCCAAATACTAAGTTCACTATTTCCCAACTGTAAATAAACCTTTTTTAGTAAACCATGAAGGCCTCCATTTATTTTGCCAATTGGACTTCAAATTTATAATTACATAGTGATTTACAATATTTGCTACATGTTATAATATAGGGTAATTATTTGTCCATAATTGAGAGTGCACAAATACATAAAAAGAAAAAAATATGGACGTATAATGTAGATCAGATGGTCAAATAGCAGCTGAAAACACAAATCAATTTAAAATCATCGGATTTCATGCCTGAAGAGGGCCAGATTCCGATCTTCAGGAAGTATAGACCATTTGTTGATAATTATGAATTGAATAGCACATGGCAGTTTCTCACAAGTCATACACTTTCAAGTTTGATGATCATTTAGTGGATACTTTTAGTTAGGTGCATCTGAGAAATGTTGGACTATTAATAACATATACTTTAATTAATTGCTTTCACTCGACATTTTTCATTTTCTTAGAATAAAATTTGCAAGAAGCTTTGCCATACAAAAACCTCATCAAACTTTCAAGGGGCTAAGACTGAGAAAGAAGACAGTACATTGCCTATTTCTACCACTAAGGAGACTGTGACAAATGGTTCCTTAGAGGAATGAACTGCAAAATGCAAAATCTGGAGTGTCTTCTCCACTTCTGAGCCAGTCTTTAAAACAAAACATTCTGGAGCTATGGAATGTGAGAACTAATTATTTGTTAATTTAAAATAAATTCTAAGGACAGGGGCATCTGGGTGGTTCAGTCAGTTGACCTTCCAACTTTGGCTCTGGTCATGATCTCACGGTGCGTAGGTTTGGGACCTACGTGGGGCTCTGTGCTGACAGCTAGTAGCCTGGAGCCTGCTTTGGATTCTGTGTCTCCCTGTGTCTCCCTGTGTCTCTCTGTGTCTCTGCCCCTCCCTTGCTTGCACTCTGTCCTCTCTCTCAAAAATAAACAAACATTAAATAAATAAATAAATTCTAAGGGCAAATAGAAAAAACAATATACTATAATTAATAATATGCTAAATAATACACTAAACCATTTATACTAAATAATATACTAAATAATATACTATACAGTAACATTAGTTAATAGATTAAGGCACAAGGTAAATTTTGATATTGAGGGGATTATTTTTATTATTCTACTCTTGCTTATATCCCTTATCATTGATTTCTCCCTTTTGAAAAGTCTCTTGCTCCATACCTATTGCTCTGTTTCTCTCTGTATTTATATTTGTATTTCCTTGTATGACCACATTTTTTCCTTGAGAGCTTTTAAAAACATTGCAGGTAATCTAATGATGCCTCTTTATGCCTTCAAAATGTTAATTAAACCAACGTAATAATCTAATCTTCAGAAAATAAAATACTTGAGAATTAAAACACCATTTTTTTACAGTTTTGTACAGTCATTTTTAATGATTTATTTATTTATTTATTTATTTGTTTGTTTGTTTGTTTGTTTTTGAGAGACAGAGAGGGAGGGAGGGAGAAGGAGAAAAACAGAATGTGAGTGGGGGAGAGACAGAGAGAAAGGGAGACATAGAATTTGAAGAAGGCTCCAGGCTCTGAGCTGTCAGCACAGAGCCCAAGGCAGGGCTCAAACTCACGAAATGTGCGATCATACCCTTAACCACCTGATCCACCCAGGCACCCCTATAGTCATTTCTAAATTAAGTATATAATTTACAGTATTTCTTATAAGTCTTATCAAAGAAATAAAGTTTTATCACAACAAAAACATCTTGGTTAAGTATAACCAACTTTAGGTTTCTAAAATAAATCAAAACAGAAATATGTACTGGTATTTTGTTAAAGTTGGTATTCTGAATAACTGAGTATTACCACATATATTTTTCATGGAATTCTAAATTTCGAAAACTGGAGCAAAATAAAATCAAGTACCAAAACTGTAATAAACACTCTTTCTTAATTATTGAGAATGAGACACTTCAGGATGATGAGTTATACTGAACATCAACTAGCACTTTTATATGCTAACGCTTTCTGATTCTTCTCCTTTTTTTTTTTTTTTTTAGTTTGCAGACAACCTAAAAAAAAGGAGGTTTTTTAGGCTTGCAAGGTATTTATACTTTTTTAAAATAATATTAGCCACAGTTTTCTTAAAAGAGGAGGAAAGGCTTCACTAACAATGCAAAAATAGGACAAAAGGAGATGTTAAGGTTCATAGGAAGCAAGGACTTTTCTCATTTAACAAATGAAAGAAATGTCATTTTGGTTCATATTGTCATTTTTTTGTACGTCTTTATATCATTTTTGGTAACTTCAAAAATGTCTTTCTTTTCTAAAATATTCTGGCTCGCATTCAGCATCTTGTATTTTTATGTCATCTCACGTGACTTCTTGTTAAGAGACACTTCAGGATATTTTTCATAAAATGTGTTCGGTTTAGAGCCTCAGGTTTATTTTATTTTTTACACTAATGCAGCATTATCTTTGCACTCCTTACAAGAACAAAAATATCTCGAAAGAGTACAGCTTCCCAAGGTCATTGGCCTGTGTCTTTCCGACTCCTCAACCAGGTATTCATTTTTCTTAGTTTCTTGTCAGTGCGCCGTGATATCCTTCACATCTGTCTGTGCCTTTGCTTTTATTAGCAGAAAATACAGCTATAGCTTTAGTGTCATGTGTACTATAAAGACAGGATTTTCAAGAGATTTGACAACTCTCATATTTCCCGAAGTATTCTCAATGTAACACAGAAACAGTTTATTACTGTTAAGTAGTGACTGTCTCTCCAGCTTGAATAATGAAGTTCTCTAGGTCAATATTTTATACAATGATACATTTAAGGACGCATTCCTCTTCAGCTTGGCACTAAAACAATGGCTGTCATAACACAGATCTATGGATTATCAATCTCACATGCCACTGTAATCAATCTAATTCGCGGGGCAGGGAAAGTGTAATACGTTATTGAGTTAAACCAGGAATTTTCCTCTACCAAAATGTTTATAAAGGAGAATAAAATTATTTACAGAGATGAGTTCCTACTCTACAGCGTGGAATAAATTTAACCTTCTTCAAAGAGTGCTCACAGCGGCAGTGATTTACCTGTGTTCCCGGGAAAGGCCCATCAGGTAGGAGAGCCTCCAGCGCCAGCTTCACAAAGCCGGTCAGAGTAGTGAGACAGGAAAGAGAAAGGCAGAGATGCATTAAAAAGTCTGGCTCTTGAATCCAATGACTACAACAACAGCCACAAAAACCCCCAAAACAGACCACAAAGCGTGTTTTATGGAACCATTAAAAATCAAAACCTTGCCTGTCTTTCGTTTGAATATTTCATGACAAGAGACCATTTCTGAAGGAGAAATGTTTCCTGGCTGGTCAGATAACAGTGGGTTTTAGCATGGAATAAATTCACAAACTTTTCTCAAGGAAGAGAATTTAGGCCATTTCAGTCTAAAGAAGCCAAAGCGTACATCTGCATCGATCCTCTTGGCAGCGAAAAGCAAGTCCCTTTGAAGCTTTAAGTTTGTACCAACACCTGTTAAGACTCTGCCTGCCCTCGATTCCATTTTATATCTGGCAGCATCGCAAGTGTACTTCAACTGAAGACGAGTCCACAGAATAAAGAAAATGTACCTTGGCCAGAGATATACATTTATTTTATTTTATTTTATTTCTTTCTCATCCTTTCCGTCTTCACATATATTCTGCTCTGGTTTGCTGCAAGTGAGGAAAAACTCACCGGGGTATGTCTTCTCAGCTCTATGGGTTGGCAAGTAAATTCTTATCAGTGGGAAATGTATTCTGATTTAGACTTGGATTTGCATTTTCCATTGAAGGTTTCTGCCTTATCAAGCTGACTTCTATATGTACATTTTTAACTGGTTCAGAACCGATAGGAGAAAGATTTGATTGGCACTTCAGAACAAAGCACAATAATATGCTCATCATTTTCAACACTCTTTTTACTTCGCTCATGGGCAGACTGCACTATACCAAGATGGGTACCCCTATGTATTTTTTTAAATGTTTTTCTTTAATGTGACAGTAATACATCTCCATCAAGTGATGTAACCCATGCTTTTTTGTCTTGAACTTGAGGGCACCTTCATAACTACTGTAAACAGAGTTTAGTGGAATGAACATGATGACTTTTGTGGCTCTATTATAGAAGATGAAATGACTTCTGCCTGGTTCTCTTTCTCTGTCACTCCGTCTGTCCGTCTATCTGAACCCAGCCAACATCTTGTGGGGAAGACTAGGCCACATGGAGATACCACATTTAAGAGTTCCAGGCAACAGTTCCAGCTAAGGTCCAAGCCAATAGCCAGCATCCACCAACAGACATGTGAGTGACATATATTCAGCCTGTTCCAGCACACACTTTTCAACTTTTCCAAATGAAGCCCAAAACGTCACTAAACAGACGAGCCACGTCCACTGTGCCTTATAAACATTCCTGACACATAGCAACTATGAGAGAAAATAATTTTGTTGTAAAGCACCAAATTTGATGGTTGTCTGTTATGAAGTAATAGATAACTAATATATTCCATCACATCTTTTAATATCTCAAAATCATTCAGGTCATTTTAAGAGTCTACAAAATTGTACCTGCAAACTCTTACACCACGTTCTATATGCTAGGTCTTTCTTTCAACCATAGAACTTTGTCCCTTGCCAAAACCCTTCCGGGGTCGGGGGGGCATCTCAATGTCAAAGGAAACTGCCTCTTATTCCTGCATTTTCCCATCGGGATATCTGCAGAAACCTTAATGAAGTAATTATGTTCTTCAAGATATATTGGTCTGGGACCCGAGAAAATAAAAGTGTGCCTCTGATGCCTTCAGAAGAACCTTGTCTACAAAAATGCCATAGGGCAAATGACCTTGCCCAGAGCATGATGTGTAACTTGCCAGAGGAGAGGCCCAGAAGAATCCAGGAAGTCAAAAGGACTTCTTTCTGCCCCACCTGCTGCAGGCACTAGAAGCCTGACTACAATGGCTACTGCATACCCTCAAGTCCACATAGCACACAAAGCAATACCCAAATGGGGTCCTTTGAGTTAAGACTTTCTGTGAAGACCTAAAAAACTGAACAGATGCTGGGACATGAGGATATTGCAATGTACTTAATCCTAACATAAGCATATTCAAGAACCACAAGTACCATCAAGACAGACTTCCCAGTTCTTTAGCCACAGAATTATCTCTTCAAACAATCTTATAATGGTGAGCCCATTATAAGAGCCCATAAAACGGATGAATGGTTCAGGTGAGAAGCAGCAATTAGGAATAGAAAGCTCAAGCCACTCAGCCTGCCTGTCTTCCCCACTTCCCAAGTCCCAAGTGATTGCTGCACAAATCCCTTGGAGATCCAGGGGAGACTAGTTTTAAACCACTGTTATAATTTCTCACTTCTTCTTTGATATTAAACTAGTTTAAAAAATCCTCAGTTTGTTATTACAGGGGAATATCGTCTACAGGGTTTAGATGGGATTTGTATGTTCTTCAGATTCTGCCCGTTTTCTGGGTTTTCTATACAGGCATAAACTGATCAACTCACATGCTAATATAAGAATATTATCATTAACTCCATAGAAGTCTTTCTCTCTTACAACTGCTCAAAATACACATTTTTAAATCTGAACGATCTGTAGAGCTAAGATTTTTTTTTCACTTCAGGAAGCTCTGCAAAAAAAAATGCATGATTATTAAATATTACTGAGGAAAGTGTCCAATCCCATGTAGATTTGACTGCCCTTGCGTCCTTGTTCCAATATTCAATCATTTTGTCCAAGTTCTATCAATTTAATCTCCTCAAACTTAGCATTTCTTTCTGACTCCTATAAAAACTGCTATAATTTAATCATTCATTACCTTAGACCCAGATTTTTATATCCTAACTGACCTCTATGCTTTCAGTCTCTTACCCTTTCTACTTATTTTTAAATATTAATGCCAGAGTAATTTCCAAAATTATTATGACTCTCCCCTGTTCAGATATTTTTACTAGTCCCTCATTGGCAAAGATATCCAGTCTGTGATATGTAAGCACAGCTTTTATTGTGACTCTTCACAAGCCCTATACACCAACCAAAACCAGTATGACCTTATTTACCTAAAAGGATTTGATGAAGCTTAGAGAAACTCATTGCCTAAAAGAAAATAAAGGTAACTAGATGGAGGTGGCTGAGTGGTAAAAGATGTAAGAAATAGCAAATAGTGTTTCATTAAATACAAATAGATACTATCAAGTCCATTGAATTTTCTCTGATATTCCCAAAAATCAAAATTAAAATGCAATCATGATCAGTGTTGCTGTCTGTATGTATATATGTACTATATACTTATATACATATATATACTTATATACATATATATACTTATATACATATATATATACTTATATACATATATATATATATATATATATATAAATAGAAAAAGACCTGTGTTCAAGGGACTATATGTACCCATTTCCTATCTTATTGCCTTTTAGAAAAATGGTGATTATTTCATATTAATAATAAAAGTTTTAGCAGCAGCAGAAAGTGCTATTTTATAACCACAAGTATATTTATTAGTCATGCCAACCTAGGGAATAAGTCCAACTTACACTACCTTCAAGAGATAGGTGGAATGAGGTGGAGAAAATTTATTTAACTTTCACAAAGGACTCACAAATGCTTAGTGATGCTGGGATATCAAGCTAAGAAATCTAGCTTCGGGGAAAAAAATTCTTCAACATAATTCCTAACTGTTTTAATAGGCTCTCATGGATACCTGCTCAAATCCTGGACAAGTGAGCCGTATATCTGTTTCCTTCCAGCTCTCCCACAGACAATGTGGGGGAACATTCAAAGATGCCATATGGGTTGGTGCATGTCTCAGGTATGTGTCTATATAACCTTCTCATTTGCCACTCACATCCTTTGTTCCCTGTTCTTGGTCGATTACTGTGACTCCCGCATCTGTCTCTGAACTGTCTTGCCCAATCTGCAGAACTACAGTGAACTGCTAGGGGATGGTTTGCACTAACCTGTTTATCTCGCCCTTCCTCTACTCTGCTCACTACCTCCATTCCTATAGTGCATTTTGAGTTCTGTTAAGAGGTCCTCCTAACAGGCATCGTTAGCCATACTCAATAATCCTGCCCTGTTCCTACCTTGCCCTTTCTCCATCTTTTTCTTGAGCCTTTGGCTATGGTGGATGTCTATGCTCTGCTACTACAAGCTGCCTCACTACAGCCCTCAAACAAGCATATGCCTGCGGGCATCTAGGCAGGTGGGAGTTTCTGACCCTCAATATCCATCCTTCTTTTGAAAATGTTATCCAGTAAACCTCAACTCCCCGTGTCTTTAGTTTGGCAATCATGCAAAGAAGAAAGCACGGTTGTGATCACCATTTTATTTGGAAGGCAAAGAAATCATGGAAAAGTTGCCAATAGGTGAAGTTTCACCAAGGTTTCATGTTCTATTTCTAAGTTCTATGTTCAAAGTTCCCATCAACACAAATGGGTTGAATCCCTTGAGAAATTTCTCCCCCTATTCTAATGTTCCAATTCATACAAGTTTCCATTTGGTCAGGTTCTGAATTTCTATATGCATTTTAACTAAGCCCTTTCATATGTGTGATAGAGCCCTGATACTGTAAGTGAATATGCTTCATGTTTTAACATATTTTTGTGCTTTCTGTACATGTAGATTTAATATTAAAGTGAAATTAAGAGGCATGCAAGATGTAGGTAATTAAATTAAGCTGCCTAAAAACAAAACACCAAAAAGCATGTGTGTTTATATTAAAGTAATAACATTTTATAACTTTGTATGTAAGAAAATGATCTTCTTGAGAATTTAACGTAATGCTCAATTTCTGGGTTTAGTGTCAACAACTCAACAATGAAGCTCTAGGAATGGCTTCATCACTGAAAAGATAACAGCAAAGTAATATCATCTTTCCCATCTTTATTTTATAGTTGTATTTCTATAAAAAGATGTAGTAATTGCTTCTGAGGAGTGATTATTTTGGTTTGGAAAAAGCTGTATTAATATGAGATTTATATTTAATGAAAATGTATGGGGAAGGTAGTAGACATATACTGAGAGGAAAATAAATACTCAATAGTATAAAAAGTGATTGAAGATAACCTCTAAACATTCTCTGAAAAAAATATACATTAATATATAGTTAGCATAAAGTATATAAAACATAGAAACATATAAAGTAATCAAATTCAGCAACCTCATTTTTTAATTTAAAAAGTATCAACATATCAATAGACACTGTTAAATATCACTATCAAAAAGTTTCAGGTGTATGAATCAGAATAGGCTAGCGTATGCTATAGTCAAAACAACTGCAAAATATCAGTGGCGTATCTTAATGAGTTAACTTCTCAGTCACACAAATTTCACCATGGGTTCAGGTAGCTCTCCAGGGCTGTGTTTAGCATTCCCAGCTGCTCTAAGCTTTTGGCACCTCCCCTATCAATGGATACTTTCACAATTACCCCAGTCACACAAGATAGAACATGGAGAATGACACAGATCATATGTTAATTCCACTCAAATTTCACCAGCCAATGCAAGCCCAAGACCATACAAGAGGCAGACAAGTACAATTTTTTTTTTTTTGTATGTAGAACGATATTTTGGTAAATTGCCATAATCTAAACCAAGTAAGGCAACTGGATTTTCAAATTGTGGACCAAAACATTTTCTCTTTATTAGTCAAGTCAAATTGTAACCAGGTTACTTTGTGAGTGTAGAATGAGAACAAGGATGACTTTCCCCTCTTATGCCATCGAGTAATTATGTCTATACCAGTACACACCCAACCGAGATCCAATATTAATGTAAGTAGTATCTGAGTTTATAAATGGCTACTAAAAATGTTAAAGGAATTGGATTAGCTAGCCAAAATGTATTACATGAGAACCTAGAAGAAAGTGAAGTCTTCAATGTGCTTGGAGCTTGGATAAAAACCAAAAAATAAATGATCTGACATAAATAAAAGCCAGACACATACATGGAAAATGAGAAGTGGTTTGACCACAGGAATATAGAGCTAATCTGTCCAAGTCTTTCATTTGAAGGAAATGTTATATAATTAAAGGGAACCCCATGATAATGTGTTAAATGAAGTGCAGAAAGTTCAGTTACATAGCATATGGAGTGCTTTTATTTGAGGTTCTTAAGTGAGTAGGCACAGCTAAGGAGCCAGGAGTTTTAAGGTAAAACTGAGCTTTCCCTGTTTGTCCTAATTCAGCTACAACTTTGTGTTACATGAAAGCTGTCCATTTTAGGTATACTCAGGAATGAATCAAATCCTGTAGCTCTAAAATTTCCAGCACACTGACCATAATTTTAATACATTTTATGGTTAGGAGATGTACATTTTCTAAAACCTTGGAGTTTGGGGAAAGAGGATACTAGGGTTAATAAGAACAGCCATTCTTCTTCTCCTTCCCCAGAAGGGACCACCTGCCATTTCTCTACATGGCCTCCCTTTCCATGTACTCTTTTCCCATGCCCAAAAGTTACAAAATTCAATGTCCACAGATTTGAAAACAGGGCTGTTTCAAATAGAAGCCTGTAGAACATCACATTGAATCTATTTACATGTCCAAGTTTGCATAATTGTTAAGAGTTAAAGTATCTCCCATATCCCCACCCCTTTTCATTACCCATTTAATTCTAGAAATTCAGAATTTTCTGGCGTAGAGTGGTACAGAGTTTGAATGTGTCATCCAAAACCATAATACCATTTAATAACAATATTAAGAGAACACAAAATATATGACTTTTGTATTAAACAATATGAAAGAGTGTGGACATTTATTATACTTTATTTTTTGCAAGTGTGATATATAAAAACCAGTACATCAATTCAAAATAAAAGTTTGGAAAGTGTGCAATTAACAAAATTAATGATAATAACCATTAGTTCAGAATGAAAATAACATAATACATTTGGAGATCTGGATTTCCACTTTATGTTCTCAAATAAACTATTTTTAAAGTATAAAGAAGATTAGGCAATTAATTTTTTAACCTGATGAAGTTTTACTATACATCTCACTGGAATGCCATTAATTTACAAATTAAGTGGAGCTTAATCACTAATAATTTTTAATTCTCCTAAAGTTGGACACCACCCACTAGAGTTTCCAAAGAATTAGTCCCAATAGCTCAATAAGTGGCTTTTTAAGTATAGCTAGCTTTAAGCAATTAGTGTAGTTTTAGAAATCACAGGTTTTTATGTGATTTTTCACCCAATGAATCAGTTTAATTCTACTTATTTGTCCTGGCCTTTGTTCTAAAGGTTCAGTTCAGCAACCCAGTATTCAAACTTGATTCCTCTTCTTTTGTCCAGTTTGCTTTATTGATTTGATATTGCAAAAAGATTAATCCTCCGACCCAAACATGGCCATGTCATCCTATCACTAAAATTTTATTGGCTACCGTTTATATATAGGATAAGACCCATTTTCCTCATCTTCATCTGGAAAATGCTCTTTGTTTCCTAACTAATTTTATCTAGTCCCAGTCTACTCTCTGTTCACTAGGCTCTAGTCACATTGTAAGTTTTCAGGTAAATTATGGCGAAACACCAATATACTGTATGCACTGAGCAGATATTTTCTCAACAGTACCCTAGTGACTAGATATAGCTCTTGTCACTTCAAAAGCTACATGTCTTATTCCTCACTGTTTACTACTTGAAGAATCAGCAGCAACTTAATACTAGGCATTCCAGCATCATATATTTTAGTCATTTTTATAGTGTTTCTAGAGGCATCTGCCATAATGTTCAAGTGGAAACGGATTCCGTTTCTGCCCTACAGCTTGTACTATAAGTGTATGTAGGCAGCCATTTAATATCAAGAAAGAATTTAAAATTTCCATTTATAAGATTATAAGTTCTTAAAATTTAGGGTTCACAAATATAAGGCTCTACATACAAAATAAATTATAATTTTACAAAACTATAAAGTCTATACCATAATTTACCAATTATTTATATATTAACCATAATTATTTAAACCTTACCTGGTAACCCTGTATCCTTTTAATAATGTTCTTTATACTATAGAAAGTTGTAACCCAGAAAGATTCTTAGCTGTTACTCTAGCTTCTCCTCAGGGCCTCAAGAGATTTAATGTGTCAGTCTAGCTCTTGTAAATGCCCCAGCTAGAGCTCTTTTTATTATGTTCTCATATAATCTTCTCATGTCAAGGGTCTTCACTCACTTGGAGCATACTTTTGGGCTTAGAGACTCTACAGACTCAGCGTATTTCTGTATTGTATCTTTGAGACCTATTACTGGGAGAGACTTGGATAACTGACACAAAACAGCCATTAGATGACACACAAAGGATTCAATGAACTGGTTAGATATCCTCCCAAGCAAATTTTAAAAATCAGAATTCAAACTCTACTTCTAAGTAACTGAATTAAAGAAATTTATTTTCTTCTTATTCTTTTTTTAATGCTTTTGCTATTTTAAATCTTATTTTTAACAGGTCCTGATAAAACCTGAGTGGTAACATTTTCTAACATGATTAAAATCTATTTGTTCTTAACAATTCTATAAATAACAAATCTGAATCAATTCTTAAAATGCAAAACAAATCTAAAAAGCTACTAGGCCTAATAAGTGAAATCAGCAAAGTCTCGGTATAAAGGATCAATATAAGTGTGTCTGAGTGGCTCAATCAGTTTAGAATCTAACTCTTGATTTCAGCTCAGGTCATGACCTCATGGTTATGAGAATGAGCCCTTCATGGAGTGTGAAGCCTGCTTAAGATATATTCTCTCTCTCTCTCTCTTTCTCTCTCTCTCTCTCTCTCTCTTTCCCTCTGCCCCTCTCTCCCACTTGCACCCTCCCTCTAAAATAAAAAAGAAGATCAATTTTAAAAAATCTATTGCATATTTATGCAACATACAATAGCAACACACCTACAAAAAGCAAAATTTCAACTTTAAGGCTCAACTTTACTGAAATTAAAACTCCATTCATGGAAAGATACTTAAAATAAATACAGAAGCAAGCCACTGACTGGGAGAAAATATTTCACATTATTTATGAGACGAAAAGGTATGTATCTAGAGAAGGGGGAAAGGCAGCAGAGTAGGAGGATGCTAGGCTCTCCTTGTCTCAAGAAATACAACTAGATAATTATTGTGACATCCTGAATACCCTAGAAATCAAACTGAAGACTGGCAGAACAAACTCCACAACTAAATATAGAGAAGAGGCCCCAATGAAGAAGGTAGGAAGTGGGGAGACATGGTTTTGGAGGGAAATAGATCATGGCCATTGTGGTGAGGAGAGAGCTATGATCACAGAGAAGGTCAAGAGATAGACTAACACACAGGAGAAAGCACAAGGAAAAAAAATTCCTATAGCAATTGGCTTGGAAATCTAGAGGGCCCAAATTTTTTGAGTTCTTGCAACCAGCAGGGCTTAAAGCCTAGAGTTTCAAAGGTCAACAGGCTTGCCTTAGATAGAGCTAAGAGGCATTGGGACCACAGTTGGAGACAAGGCAAGGCAAAGAGCATGCAGATATAAAGGGTGAAAACAGTGATCTGAAGAGAACCTGGTGCACACTGGGGAGGTTATTTACTCATTTCAGAGAGTGTCCCAGAGAGGCAACATTCACAGAGAAACTCCTCTCTAGGAACAAAGGAACTGGCGGGTGTCACTTCCTTCCCTGGCCCCTCAGCATAAGCACAGGGCCACCTACAGCAATCAGCACCGGGCCAACACTAACTAACTTGCTTATACTAAGCTAAACCTTCTCATGCTTCAGTGGAACTGTCCTTCCCAGTCACACTTCCTTCAGTCCCACCTCATTGGTCCCCCTTGCCCAGAAAACAAGCGCAAGCCCTTGACAACATCCCCAGAAATTTTGCAAAACCTCAGTTGCAGTGGCAATATTGATAGGGCTCATTTCACAAGCAGGCCTAACCAGAGCACACCTAGTTAAAACTTGCCACATTCAGACCAGGGACCAACCACTGTCCACAAGAGACAAACAGAAACTCTGAAGACGACTGGCCTAAAGGATACAGAGGCCAAGACAAAACAGCAGAGAACACGCAGCACACATTAGAGACACTCTTGGAAGTGCCAGGCCCTGAGGAACAGGGGATGCCACATGACAGGGCACTACAGGATTTTGTATAAGGCCTTTGCCCTCAAAAACAGGATACATAGCTGACTTTGCAAAAACACAAAATAGGCACAGAGACTTAGACAAAATGAGAATACAGTAAATTTCTCCTATATGTAAGAACAGGACAAGGCCATGGCTGGAGACCTACGTGAAACAGATTTGAGTAACATGCCTTGCTGAGTATTTAAATCAATGATAGAGCATAAGGACACTCAACGGGCTTAAGAAAAGAATGGAAGACATCAGTGAGATCCTTAAAGAAATAAATAAGAACCAGTAAGAGATGGAGAGTGTAATAAACAAGATTGGAAACATGCTTGATGAAATTAACTGCAGGCTATAAGAAGCAGAGGAATGAATTAAAGACCTAGAAGAGTAATGGAAAGTAATCAAGATGGACAGAAGAAAAAAGAAATATGCAACTCAAAAAGAGACTTAGGGAACTCTGGAACTCCATCAAATATAGTAACATTGGTAGTATACAATACAAGTCTCAGAAGAGAGTTTTCTCTCTTTCTTCCCCCTTTTGGGGGCAGAAAATTTATTTGAAGAAATAATAGCTGAAAATGTCCCTAATCTGGGGTAGGAAATAAATATCCAGGTCCAGGAGGCACAGCAAACTCCCAAAAACTTCAACAAATGCAGATCCCACCAAGATATATGGTAATTAAGTTGGCAAAATAGAGTGATAAATAAAAAAAAATTAAAAGTAGCAAGACAGAAGATAATAACATACAAGGGAAACCCCATAAAGTTATCAGGGATTTTTCAGTGGAAACTTTCTGAACCAGAAGAAGTGGCATGATATATTCAAAGCACTGAATGGGAAAAATCTGCAGCCAAGAATACTCTGTCTACCAAGTTTATCATTCAGAATAGAAACAGAGATAGAGTTTCCCAGATAAACAAAAACTAAAGGAGTTTGTGATCACCAAACCAGTCCTGCAAGAAATACTAAAAGGGACTCTGAATGGAAAGATCAAAAGTGACAGTATATAGGTCAAAAATACAAAAGCAGTAAAAATAAATATTTCTGTAAAAAACCAAGAACTCACAAAATAAAAGGATGTAAAATGGGACACCATATGCCTAAAACCTGGGGAGGAGCTGAGTAAAGAATGGGTTTAAACTTAAACAACCATCAACTTAATAGAGACTGCTATATGCAGAAGACATTACATACAAACGCATGGCAACCACAAATCAAAAACTACTAATAAGTATACAAAGAATACAGAGAAAGAAATCTAATTATACCATTATAGAAAACCAGCAAACCATGAAAGAGAGAAACAATCAGAAAATCTTCAGAAACAGTCACAAAACAAGTATTAAAATGGCAATAAATACCTATCTATAAACGATTACTCTGTTTTTGTTTTCAAAAAAAAATTAGTGTTTATTTTTGAGACAGACAGAGTGCTAAGGGGGAGGGGCAGAGAGAAAGGGAGACACAGAATCTGAAGCAGACTCCAGCCCTGTGCTGAGAGCTCAGACCCTGATGCAGAGCTCAAACCCACAAACATGAAATCATGACCTGAACCAAAATTGGACACTTAACCAACTGAGCCACCCAGGCAACCCTATAAATAATTAGTTTGAATGTAAATGGGTCAAATGTTCCACTCAGAAGACATACGGTGGCATGGGTTAACAACAACAACACAAAACAAAACAAAAACAAGACTCGTGTATATGCTGCCTACAGAGACTCATGTTAGCCTAAAGACACCTGTAGATTGCAAGTGAGGGGAGGGAGAAACATCTACCATGCAAATAGTTGTCAAAAGAAAGTTGGAGAAGCAGTATTTATATAAGACAAAATAGACGTTAAACCAAAGACTGTAACAAGAGACAAAGAGAGTCACTATATAATAATAAAGGGGACAATTCAACAAGAAGATTTAACAATTGTAAATATTTATACCCAACAGGAGAGCACCAAAATGCATAAAACAGTTAATAACAAATAAAATGGAACTACTCAATAATCCAATGATAGCAGGGGACTTTAACACTCTACTTACAACAATGGATAGATCATCTAAACAGAAAATCAAGAAGGAAACAATGGCTTTGAATGACACACTGGATCAGATGCATTTAACCGTTATATTCAGAACATCCATCCTATAACAGCAGAATATGCCTTCCTTTCAAGCACACATGGAATATTCTCCAGAATAGATCATGTATTAGGCCACAAAACAAGCCTCAACAAATTCATCAAGATCAAAATCATACCATCCACCATTTTTTACTACAACACTTTGCAACTAGAAATCAACTGTAAGAAAAATCTAGAAATACCACAAATACATGGAGGGTAAATAACATGCTATTAAACAATGAGTGGGTCCACCAGGAAATAAAGAAATAATAAAAAAAAAACTGCAAGAAAACAAATGAAAATGAAAATAGAGCTGTTCAAATGCAGCAAAAGCAGTTCAAAGAGGGAACATTATAGCATTACAGGCATATTTCAAGAAGCAAGGGAAATCTCAAATCAATAACCTAAACTGAGACCTAAAGGAGATAGAAAAAGAACAACAAAAGTTAAAACCAGCAGAAGCATCGTAGACTCTAAGTCTAAAGCTCTCTTCTGGCCAGCAAAAAGCAGATGCAGGATTAAAGCCAGAGATGGCTAATGTCCAGGAAAAAGGTAAACGCCCTGAAAAAGGGTCCTTGCCCCGTGTTTATTCAGATCTGAAGGCTTACAAATGTGATGAATGTGCACAAAGAAACACAAACTATGAACATTAACTTGGGGACATGAGGGGAAAAAGGGGGTTTTGAAGATACACAGTGTTTGGGGTTTGGGTCAATATAAAACAAAATTCCGGCGCTGGCAGATGGTTGTTAACAGCAGACAGGAGGTGCCGAGCCTGTTTATCTTTGCCAGCCTAAAGGATGAGACAGATAAGGGGAATAACCTCAGGGTTAACAAGACACCTTTTCTTTTGTTAATCCTCTTCCTTCCAGGCTGATTTGCCTGTAGCACCCTAGTCTATGCAAGCCACTTTCTGCTATAGTACTAAATGTAGGGTGCTTTCACCCTGAATATCTAATCTTTTTATTCCTATGGATTGAGCACCTTTGTGCCATTTCTATTTCAGGCCTTTTCCTCTATTTTGGGGGGCTCTGCACCTACTCCCTGTTTTGGGGTGACTTTGGACCTCCCTATTCCTGGCACTTTGGTCGCTTCCCCATTCTCGTGGTGTCTTTGCACCCCCATACTCTTGGAGTGCCAGTATGTTTTACCTGAACTCAGGTGTGAGCATTCTGTTACTTTGTATTTCTTTATGCCTTGTTAACCCATTGGTGTAAGCTCAGAGATTCCTAAGCTTATCCCCCACACAGAAAGAAGGAAATAATAAATATTAGAGAAGAAATAAACGATATAGAGTGGCACCTAGTTGGCTCAGTCGGTTAAGCATCTGACTCTTGAATTTTGCTCAGGTCATGATCTCATGGTTCTTGAGAGTGAGACCTGTGTAAGGCTCCACACTGGCAGCAGGGAGCCTGCTTTGGATTCTCTCTTTCCTCTCTCTCTGCCCTTCTCCCTGCTCACACTCTCTCTCTCTTTCAAAAATAAGTAAACATCTTAAAAGAAGAAATAAATGCTACAGAAAATTATATACATATATCAATAAAACCAGAAGCTGAGTATTAAAAAAAAATAAGATAAAATTGATAAACCTCTAGCCAGACTTATTGGGGGGAAAAAAAGAGAAAGGACTCAAATAAAATCACAAATGACAGAGAAGAAATAACAACCAACACCAAAGAAATACAATTATAAAAGAATACCATGAAAAGCAATATGCCAAGAAATTGGACAACCTGTAAGAAATGAATAAATTCCCAGAAAAATATAAACTACCAAGACTGAAATAGAAAATTTGAACAGACTGATTATCAGCAATGATATTGAATCAGTAATCAAAAATCTCTCAACAGACAAAGTCCAGGACCAGATGATTTCACAGGTGAATTCCAGCAAACATTTAAAGAAGAGTCAAAACCTATTCTTCTCAAATTATTCCAAAAGATACAAAAGGAAGAATAAATTCTAAATTCATTCTCTGAGGCCAGTATTACCCTGATACCAGACCCAGAAATAGACATCACAAAAAAAGACACCTACAGGCTAATATCCCTAATGAACATAGAAGCAAAAATCCTCAACAAAATATTAACAAAACAAATCCAACAATGCATTAAAAAAGTCCTTCACCACTATCAAGTGGGATTTATTCCTGAGTTGCAATGGTGGTTCAATATTTACAAATCAATCAACGTGATCCATCATATAAGTAAGAGAATTATAAGAACTATATGACCATTTCCATAGCTACAGAAAAAGCTTTTGACAAAGTACAGCATCAATTCAGGATAAAAATCCTGAACAAATCCTGACCATCCTACTATGGTCAGGAACAAGACAGGGATGACCACCCTTACCACTTTTATTCAACACAGTACTGCAAGTCCTAGCCACAACAATTAGGCAACAAAGATAAATAAAACATTCGAAAGTGCTAAGGACAAAGTCAAACTTTCACTCATTGCAGATAACATGATACTATATAGAGAAAACCTGAAAGACTCCCTTAAAAAACTGCTAGAACTGAAACTGATTTGGTAAAGTCACAGGATACAAAAACCAATGTACAGAAATCTGTTGCATTTCTATATACCAATAATGAAGCAGAAAGAAATTAAGAAAACAATCCCATTTATAATTGCACCAAAAATAAAAAATGATACCTAGGAATACACCTAACCAAACACATGAAAGACCTGTACACCAAAAATTTTAAAACACTGATGAAAGAAATTGAAGATGACACAAAGAAATGGAAAGACACTTGATGCTCATGAATTGGAAGAACATTGTTAAAATGTCTATACTAACCAAAGAAGTCTATACATTTGATTCAATCCCTACCACAATATCAACTGTATTTTTCACAGAAATAGAAACATTTTTCTAAAATTTGTATGGAACCACACGAGACTCTGAATAGCCAAAGCAATCTTGAAAAAGAAGAGCAAAGCTGGATGCACCACAATTTCAAACTTCAAGTTATATTACAAAGCTATAATAAACTAAACAGTAAGGTACTGACACAAAAATAGACACATAGATCAATAGAACAGAAAACCCAGAAATGAACTCACAATTATATGGTCAACTAATCTACAACAAAGCAGGAAAGAATATCCAATTGGAAAAAAACTGTCTCTTCAACAAATGGTGTTGGGAAAACTGGAGAGCAACATGCAAAAGAATAAAACTGGATCACTTTCTTATACCATACACAAAAATAAATTCAAAATGGAAGAAAGACATAGATGTGAGACCTAAAGCCATAAAAAAAAGAAAAAAAAACTAAAAGAAAACACAGGCAGTAACTTTTCTGACATTACCCATAGCAACTTTTCTAGATAGGTCTCCTGAAGCAAGGTTAAAAAAGGAAAAATAAACTATTGAGCCTACATTAAAATAAAAGTCTTCTGAACAGTAAAGGAAACAATAAGCAAAACAAAAAGGCAACCTATGGAATGGGAGAAGATATTTGCAAATGGTTGGTTTCCAAAATATATAAAGAACTTATAAAACTTAACAACCAAAACACAAATAATACAATTTAAAAAAAAGGGCAAAAGGCATGAACAGAAATTTCTCCAAGAAATATATACAAATGACTAACAGACACATGAAAAGGTTCTCAACATAAGTCATGATCAGGGAAATGCAAATCAAAACTACAATGGGATAGCACCTCATACCTGTCAGAATGGCTAAAATCACAAATACAAAAAACAAATGTTCGTGAGGATGTGGAGAAAAAGGAACCCTTGTGCAGTGTTTGTGGGAATGAAAACTGGTGCATCCAGTGTGAAAAATGGTATGGAGATCCCTCAATAAGGTCAAAATAAAACTACTCTATAATCCAACAATTGCACTACGAGATAATTACAAAACAAGTACACAAACACTAATTAAAAGGAATACACGCATCATTATGTTTATAGCAGCATTGTTTACGATAGCCCAATTATGGAAGCAGTCCAAGTGTCCTTTAATTAATGAATAAAAAAGTGGTATGTGTGTATGTATATATACATATATACATATGTATGTTTATGTATATATGTATATGTATATATATGTATACATACACAAAGGAGATATTACTCAGCCATAAAAAGGAATAAAATCCTCCCATTTGCTACATAATAAATGGAGCTAGAGAGCATAATGCCAAATAAGTGCGTGAAAGAAAGACAAATACTATATTATTTCACTCACATGTGGAGTTTAAAAGCAAAACAAAACAAACAAATGAAAAGAGATGAACAAAAAAACAGACTATTTAATACAGAAAACAAACTGGTGTTTGCTAGAGGGGAGGCGGTTAGAGAGATGAGTATAATAGATAAAGGGGATTAAGAGCACCCTTATTTTGATGAGCACTAATATATAGAATTGTTAAATCATTTTATTGTAAGCCTGAAACTACTATAACACCGTATGGTACTTACACTTCATTAAAAAGAAGGAACAATTTTTTTTTTTAAATAAGAGAAGGTGATCACCTTTATCGGATATCAAGGAAACACAAATTAATAACAAAAACCACCACCAGTATGCATCAATCCAAACAGTAAAAATTAAAAAACTCAGTTACTAATATTGATGAAGAGTTCAGAGTAACTGGAACATGTATACACTGTTTGTGGGATTGTAAATTGGTATAGCCACTAAGGAAAAACAATTTAGCAGTGTCTAATAAAGCTGAATATTTGTCTACCTTATAAACTGGCAATTCCACTCCTAGATACTTATCTCAAAAAAATTCACACATTTGCAAAGAGACATATAGAAGAATGTTCATATACTATATGCTATTTCCACTAACTCTAAATTAGAAACAACCTAAATGTTCTTTAACATTATAGGAGGTATGGGCGACTGGGTGGCTCAGTCTTTTAAGCGTCCATCTAACTCATCTCAGGTTCATAAGTTTGAGCCCCACATCTGGCTCTGCGCTGACTGTTCAGAGTCTGGAACCTGCTTCGGATTCTGTGTCTCCCTTTCTCTCTGCCCCTCCCCTACATGCTTGCTCACTCTCACGCTCTCTCTCTCTCTCTCTCTCAAAAATAAACATTAAAAAAATTTTAAAGTATATTACAGAAGGTAAATCAGGGTGCCTGTTTGGCTCAGTCCATTAAGTATCTGACCTTGACTCAGGTCATGGTCTCACGGTTCGTAAGTTCAAGCTCCACATCTGGCTCTGTGCTGACTGTTCAGAGTCTGGAGCCCACTTCACATTCTGTGTCTCGCCCTCTCTCTGCCCCTCTCCCACTCATGCTCTGTCTCTCCCTCCTTCAAAAATAAATCAACATTATTTTTTTTAATATTACAGGAGATCAATATAGATATGATGAGTTTCTAGACACTAGTAAAAATCACCAAATTGCAATTACATGCAACATGTTTTTATCATACCAACATAATGTTAAGTGAAAGGACATGGGCAGAAAAACAAGGCATACTCAATGATGCCATCCATATGAAGTTTAGGAAGAGATAACACTGTTCCCATGGTTTTAGGAAAACAATCACCTTTTGAGAGAAATAAGTATAGGAAGTGGGATGAAGGAGCATCTGAGATGCGATAGTTTTAGACCTAAGTGCTATCTATATGGTGTGTTCACTTAAACAAAACTCATCACTTCTGTACAGTTCTGGTATGTGCTATTTTCTCTATTTGTTTTGTTAAAATATTTACTGTAAGACAAATCAAAGAGCTTTTGCTTAGCAAAATAGAACATTAAGAAAGTGAAAAGACAGCACCGAAGAATACATTTGTGGTACATGTAACAGATCATTTTTTATCAGGGAACACTTGTAGAAAGATTCCAGTGAATTACTAAATGGCTACTTTAGCACACACAACTGACCCCATTTTACTGAAGAAGAAACTGACGCTTAGAGGGTTGGAGTGACTTTCCTCACGCCACAATGACAGGCGGACTCCAAACCCAAGCTCTCATGTTGCCAAGTCATATAGCAAACTGCTGCAAGACTTTGGCAAGTCATTCCTCAAGCCATAATTACATGTCTTTCTTTTTCATAGCTGTGTAACATATAAAGACAAGATACATTTTTAAGTATACATTTGTATATACAGGTAACATATTCTTTGAAGCACAAAGAGAAGTGATTACGGTCTAACAGAGCACAAGCTTTGGAGTCAAATGGAAGCTTGGGCCTATCCATGCACTGTCTGGTCTTGGTAAGTAAGTTCTGTGCATTTGGTTCTCCTCTTTGTTAAAATGGCCTTACTCTTATACGCATCCAGAATAGTGCTCAACACTGTGGAGCAAATGAATACCCTCCTAACATTACAAAAAGTGGTCAATACTTAGAATGAATATTCTTTTAAATATGTTAAAAGTCTGAAATATGTATTATTAACATGTAACTCCAGTCTGGTGTTCAATTAATATTGAAGCTGAGTAATAGTTTTTTTTGTTTCAATACCTTGTCTAATATGTGGCAAAGTTTTATTGTGTGATAATAAATGGAAGAAAAAGTAACTGCTGGAAATATAAACATTTATTTGTATGAAATGATTACATGCATAGAATATATAAATCGTTTTAAGATTATATTGACTTTAAAATAAATGCAATCTAAAGCTCAATAGCAATTTCTATCTCCTTTGACTTAGTACCAGAAACGGCAAACTGTCAGTCCATTTTTATAATATTTGAAATTAAAAAAAATACATATATATTTAGTCCTCAAAATTCCAGTTTTTGGAAAGCAATTCAGGCCATCACTTTCATTTCTGGAATCAGATTTCAGTATAGAAAATTTGGACATGTTATTCTCTTCCAAATGAATTGAAGCACATATTTGTGTAACTCCTTTTGAATTCATTTGCAGAGAATTATTCAAAGTGTTTATTCCGATGAATTATGCCAATTAAAAAAAAAGCCAAATCTTTGATCCAACCTTTCCTAGTGAGCCAAGACAGGGATTTTCTCTCAAATGATATTAACAAGTTGGTGTCTTTCATCAGTAAGAAGCAGCTCTTGGTGTTCTAGGCCAACACTGTCATCTCAGCTTCTTGCAGCAACCAGACTACTACATTCACCAAAGCCTATCATTTACTGTGACTTAAGTCAGAGCTTATTGACTTCACAGTGATAAGGACCCACGTCCATGACTTGTTCCATTTTTAATATTTTACTCAAAAAAGTGAATCCTGGTAAATAGTGCAACAAAGAGAACTATAGTCCAAATCACGTCACCTTGAATCTAATCTTTTTGTCTAGAATCACCTCATTAGCAGCCAACAAAAAAGAACCATCTTTCATAGTCATGCTTGACAATTGACTCGTTTACACGAAGACATTTCTTAACATATAAAAATAAATAATTTCTTTTGTTGTAGTCATTAGAGCCCTTAGATCCAAAATGTCTTTAGTCACATTGTTATGGGTTGAATTATGTACCCTCCTTATTCATCCGGTGAAGTCCTAACCACCTGTACCTCAGAGTATGGCTTTGTTTGGCCAAAGAACCATTGCAGATGTAATTGGCTGAGTTTATATTGGAAAAGGGCAAGCCCCAGATCCAAAATGTATGGTATCCTTACAGAAAATTTGAACGTAAAGGCACACACAGGGAAAGCTCCATGTAAAGACTGGAGTTATGCTTCCACAAGCCAAGAACTGCCAGAAGTTATGAAAAAGACTTGGGAGAGATCCTTTCCTGGTACCTTCAGAGGGAGCATGACCCATGGACACCTTGATTTGAGACTTCAGCTTCCAAAACTATAATATAATCTATTCTTATTATTTAGTTCACTCAGTTTGAGATACTATTAATAGCCCTAGAAAACTAATACACACATCACATATTTAATAGGACCATCCGTAAAATTAGGTAACAAGAGGTAACTGAAGGAAGGCACCAGAAATTTTTTTCACTTAACTTCTACATTCAGCTGCATATGTAAGATTAAGTGAAGCAATACTGCTAATTAGAGTATCTTTGGAAAAGTTTAACATTTTTAGTTATTAAGTTATTTTATAATATTGTCATTATTTCATTTGCGTTCCAAAATAAATGCTGTTGAAAATATTCATTCCATTTCACTCAAGTTTTCACCATGTATCTTTTCTAATGTATAGAGTTATCACTACAAAATTTTCACAACACTTTCAATAAAGATACATTCTGTACATTAAACAGGTAGAGATATTCCACACTTCCACCAAAAATGTTTATTCCACTTTTTCATAAAACATGTAATTAACTTGGACTATCTCTCATACACAAGTTATATTCAAGTTAGTTAACATATAGGTAGTATTGGTTTCAGGAGTAGAATTTAGTGATTCATCACTGATATAGAACACCCATTGCTCATCACTAGTGCCCTCCTTAATAGATGTCACCCATCTGGCCCATCCCCCCACCTACCTCCCCTCCAGCAACTCTCAGTTTGTTCTCTATAGTTAAGAGTCTTTTATGGTTTGTCTCCCTGTTTTTGTCTTTTTATTTTTCTTTCCCTTCCCCTATGTTAATCTGTTTTGTTTCTTAAATTCCACATATGAGTGATATCACACAGTATTTGCATTTCTCTGACTTATTTCATTTAGACTACAGTATACACTTTAGTTCCATCCATGTTGTTGCAAATGCCAAGATTTCATTCTTTTTGATGGCTGAGTAATATTCCATTGTATGTATATATACCACATCTTCTTTATCCATTCAGCACTCGATGGACATTTGGGCTCTTTCCATGCTTTGGCTGTTGTTCAGAGGGCTGCTATAAACATTGAGGTGCATGTGCCCCTTTGAATCAGTGTTTTTGTACCCTTTGGATAAATACCTAGTAGTACAGTTGCTGGGTCTTAGGGTAGTTCTATCTTTGACTTAATGAGGAACGCCCACACTGTTTTCCAGAGTGGTGGCACCAGTTTGTATCCCCGCCACTTTCTTTTAAAAACACAACTTTTTGTTAAGATTTGTGTAACAAAGTGATGGTGCAATATAAGGACAAATGACCTCTTGCTTCTGTTGGGATACAACAGAGCTTCCAGAGGACATGTCCTGTATAAAGGGACTATAAGCCACTCAACTTCAGTGACTTCTTCTTAGCACGTTGCCAGATCCGGCAATTTTAACTGACAGCAAATAAAAACACATGTCTTTGCTTTACTTATGGCTTCTGGGATTTTATTTGGACATCTGAAATATCAGCTCCACAACATACTCATGGAAACTCATACTGAAAACAGCCAAGATTTTTTTTGAAACTGTACCTTTTCTTCATGCTCTCATCAAGCACAAAGACAAGACCCCTGTTTGAAGCAAACAAACAAACAAACAAACAACAACAAAAAAAAACAAAGGCGGGGGACTCTGGATTACATGCTCTAAGTGTCCTACCCTAGACACTCTCTTGTGAGCCGTAAGTATATAAAGAAATAAATTTGCTCCTATCACAACTCTGGTTATCTTCTTAAATAAAAAGTTTGAGGGAGATTAAGGTATTATTAGGTCTATTTCACATCTTTTTTTACACTATTGTGGCTTATTAACACCAGAAGTATCTTAATTTCTGCAAAATTATGTACAATATCATAAATTTGATAAAGTTAATTAAAATTCAGTAATGTACATTAACAGATAGTAGATTGATAACTCCCACCACACAATGAAATATAACATATATTACATAACATCTTTAGACTTCATATAAACTTAGTGATATAACATTGGTTTATTTAAAGTAATAGACCTTTTGGAAATTAGAAATTTAGAGTGCATACTAAATAAAATGGGATAAATCATTTTAACTTATTGTTCTTAATAATAAAGTTTATATATTTTTATAATTCTAAAAAATGTCTCTGTATATGTTATAAATTATCTGTGAATTGTAGCTTTCAGTGAATGATATCCAAATATTAAATCATGTTTTATTCTTTTTTATGCTATTTCATGTACAAACTTAGAAAGGGAATTGACACATATTTGACCTCACTTAAAAAAAAACACATCTTATATTTTAAGGCAGAGATAATTAGAGTCAATATTAATATATTTAAATTATGTAAGCGTTTTGGTAAGGCAACAATTACATGTCATAAGGAGAAGATAGTGTCTGAGAAATACAATGCAACTAGATGCATCTTTGAAAGTAAGCCATTTTACATCAAAATTGGCAAAGATGAAGTTAAGCTTTCACTTTTTGCAGATGACATGATATTATACATGGAAAATCTGATAGACTCCACCAAAAGTCTGCTAGAACTGATACATGAATTTAGCAAAGTTGCAGGATACAAAATCAATGTACAGAAATCAGTTGCATTCTTATACACTAATAATGAAGCAACAGAAAGACAAAGAAACTGATCCCATTCACAATTGCACCAAGAAGCATAAAATACCTAGGAATAAATCTAACCAAAGATGTGAAAGATCTGTATGCTGAAAACTATAGAAAGCTTATGAAGGAAATTGAAGAAGATATAAAGAAATGGAAAAACATTCCGTGCTCATGGATTGGAAGAATAAATATTGTCAAAATGTCAATACTACCCAAAGCTATCTACACATTCAATGCAATCCCAATCAAAATTGCACCAGCATTCTTCTCAAAACTAGAACAAGCAATCCTAAAATTCATATGGAACCACAAAAGGCCCCGAATAGCCAAAGTAATTTTGAAGAAGACCAAAGCAGGAGGCATCACAATCCCAAACTTTAGCCTCTACTACAAAGCTGTCATCATCAAGACAGCATGGTATTGGCACAAAAACAGACACAGAGACCAATGGAATAGAATAGAAACCCCAGAACTAGACCCACAAACGTATGGCCAACTCATCTTTGACAAAGCAGGAAAGAACATCCAATGGAAAAAAGACAGTCTCTTTAACAAATGGTGCTGGGAGAACTGGACAGAAACATGCAGAAGGTTGAAACTAGACCACTTTCTCACACCAGTCACAAAAATAAACTCAAAATGGATAAAGGACCTGAATGCGAGACAGGAAACCATCAAAACCCTAGAGGAGAAAGCAGGAAAAGACTCTCTGACCTCAGCCGTAGCAATTTCTTACTTGACACATCCCCAAAGGCAAGGGAATTAAAAGCAAAAATGAACTACTGGGACCTTATGAAGATAAAAAGCTTCTGCACAGCAAAGGAAACAACCAACAAAACTAAAAGGCAACCAACGGAATGGGAAAAGATATTTGCAAATGACATATCGGACAAAGGGCTAGTATCCAAAATCTATAAAGAGCTCACCAAACTCCACACCCGAAAAACAAAGAACCCAGTGAAGAAATGGGCAGAAAACACGAATAGACACTTCTCTAAAGAAGACATCCGGATGGCCAACAGGCACATGAAAAGATGCTCAACGTCGCTCCTCATCAGGGAAATGCAAATCAAAACTACACTCAGATATCACTTCACGCCAGCCAGAGTGGCCAAAATGAACAAATCTGGAGACTCTAGATGCTGGAGAGGATGTGGAGAAACAGGAACCCTCTTGCACTGTTGGTGGGAATGCAAATTGGTGCAGCCTCTCTGGAAAACAGTGTGGAGTTTCCTCAGAAAATTAAAGATAGACCTACCCTATGACCCAGCAATAGCACTGCTAGGAATTTACCCAAGGGATACAGGAGTACTGATGCATAGGGGCACCTGTACCCCAATGTTTATAGCAGCACTCTCATCAATAGCCAAATGATGGAAAGAGCCTAAATGTCCATCAACTGATGAATGGATAAAGAAATTGTCGTTTATATACACAATGGAGTCCTACGTGGCAATGAGAAAGAATGAAATATGGCCCTTTGTAGCAACGTGGATGGAACTGGAGAGTGTGATGCTAAGTGAAATAAGCCATACAGAGAAGGACAGATACCATATGTTTTCACTGTTATGTGGATCGTGAGAAACTTAACAGAAACCCATGGGGGAGGGTAAGGAAAAAACAAAAAACAAAAAAACAGGAGGTTAGAGTGGGAGAGAGCCAAAGCATAAGAGACTGTTAAAAACTGAGAACAAACTGAGGGTTGATGGGGTGTGGGAGGGAGAGGGGGGTGGGAGGGTGGGTGATGGGTACTGAGGAGGGCACCTTTTGGGATGAGCACTGGGTGTTGTATGGAAACCTATTTGACAATAAACTTCATATATTGAAAAAAAAAGAAAGTAAGCCATTTTAAAGAAACTACTCTAGAAGTAGTACACATTAACAAAGGTCATTGTTAGAATCATATGGGTAGGCACTGAGTGAGGTGTATAATATTATCCAAACAACCTGGAAATACTGCAAATAATGTTAACTATTACAAGTTAAATTTGAGGGGCGCATAGGTGACTAAGTTGGTTCAGCGTCCGACTTGGGCTCAGGGCATGATCTCGTGGTTCATAGGTTCAAACCCCGCATCAGGCTCTGTGCTGACAGCTCACATGAGCTTGCATTCTCTCTCTCAAAAATAAATAAACATTAAAAAGGTTTAATAAAAGTTAAATTTGAAAATATATATAATGGATCAGTCCAAAAACTTAACACAACCTGACTAAAGTTCTTAGCATAAAAGAAGAAAGTAACAATTAAGAGGCATTTGATGTAGATACAGGCTAAGATATATTCTGCTAGTATTCTCATAATCAATGTCCAGGAAGAGAATATCCTCAGAGCAGTTATAAATCTACTTCTAAAAACACGAAGTGCCCTTAGAATGTTATAACCTACTAGCGTTACCTATCCAAACAAACTCTCGTTTTTCTGAACACAATCTGCCAAGCAATATCTTGATTTTAATTAAGCTGACATGGTATAAGGAGAAATTACACCTGCCAGAAGTAAATACGTGTGTAGGCATTTTCACATTGCATTGAAAAAATTGGATTTAATGTATAATAATCAGTGCCAGGTAATCTTACTGAGGCCTAGCAATACTCATAATTATACCAATAAGATTATGATAAAGCTAAAATTGATTGAAGGTTTACCATATGCCAGACACAGTATTAAGCATGTTAAGACTTTAATTCACTATGTCATTTAATCTACATACATATCATCCCTACAAGACAGATCCTATTGTCATATCCGTCTTTACTGATGCGCATATTAAGTTTTCAAAACAGGTCACTTGCTCAAGATCCCTAGTAAATACTACAGCACAGATGCATTTATTTATAGGTCTGTCTAGCTTTGGGGTGTGAGTCCTCAGGCTTCACTCCTTTCCTTACCAAATAGCACTACTATAGGAATTATCTCTTAAACTCACTGACCAATTTTTTTTTTTTAGATATCTAAAACCAGTTTATTTGGAGGGGAGGGGAAAGAAAGTGTCATAGAAATTGTATTTGGCATCTCGTGGGCAATAAAATTTTGGTCTAAAGCAACTAAACTATGGTGTTACGGATAGAGGAATTTTAGCAAAAAGAAAGAGAATCAAAGGCAACAAGGACATGGGCAAATCTTTTGTTATGCATTAGTGTTGCAGAATAGTAAAAGGCACTAACTGCCCCTCTTGAGTTGTAGTTCCTTTCTGTAACTGAAACACTTTAGTCTTCATGGATGTCAGTCTACACAAGCATTAATTCAGCTTAAAAGAAAAGCATGCCAGCTTCATCTGTCTCCTGAGACACCGTATCATGACTTACTACAGAAGCACTTTGCATTTAAAATGTTGAAAATGTTCAGAAACATGCTTTGAATATAAGAGTTAAAAGCTTTAAACACTAGGCTAAGGTAACCAACTTAAGGCAATGAACAAAGAAATACAGTAGCAGTACCTTATGCAATGTTGATGGATAATCTTGTGAATCACAATATTTTGTTAACAAATCTAATACATAAATCGTTATTCAGAGAATTTACTAATATTCAGCAAAAGACAGGAAATAAATATATGTATATAATTCGGGTATGCTTTCAACTTTGTAACTCATTCCATGCCATCATTTGTGTCAGTTACAAGTTCACCACTGATTTTTTGAAATATTTTAATATTTCACTGGTTTCTACTATCTAAACAATAGCATTGAAAGATAATTATAGATAAAATCACACCTTCTCATTCCTTTGGACAGTTGGATAATTAATAATCCAACTTTGGACACAAGAGGCAAAATTCTGAAAGAAAAGCAATAGAGCTCAATCTATTTGATCTGGAGTAGACACTAGATGAATAAAAGGTCAAGAGCTACTTCCCTAGGTTCATGACAGAATCTGTTTCCCCAACCTACCACAGCTGTTGTACCTTTAACTGGGTTAAGAAAATGCCACCATGGTGTCACAAGTGATAATAATAGCTTTATATCAATAACACATTATATCAATATTATATTTAGAGTTGCAAACACTGGTTTGATAAATATAATTTAACATAAATGGTGTTTTCCCACTAAAAGATCCTTATGGATCCACTCATTTATAAATAATTATCAACTACACACACATATAACAAAGTAAGAAATGGGGATGTGCTAGCCTGGTCTTCAAAGAATTCAGAAAACAAGTGGAACTAAAGCATATTTAACAGAAAAATAAAACACATAGAATAAGCACAAAGAAAGGAATAAAGAAACAGTATTCAAGTAGAAAGCAGCAAAAAGTTGAGACGGGAGATAATCTGATTCAAACCTAAAAGTTGATATTTCATAGTCAAAGAAATTAGCAGTCAGTTTGGAAAGAGAGTGAGGATAGAAGCAAAAGATTAAAGAAGCACATATAGAACACTTCTTAAGTGCCAAAATTCATCAGGAACTAAGCCACCACAGTTGCATCCACAGAGGTAAAATGATAATTAGGGTAAATACTTATTGTGTAAGCCAAGGGAATCAAAAATTTCACAACAAGTTTGTATAACACAGAGAGCCAAGTCATGAACCTGTGCTCGGATACACTATCTCAGATTTGGGCTACATTAGACACCAAATATGTGACCTTGAAGATGTTTCTGGATATAGTGTCATGTATTTATCAATATTAAGTATTTATCATGTTAGGTTATGTGATATGTAACATAAATTTTAAAGTTTTACTGAGGTGAGTACATTGTCACACAATGTAACTAAGAAGAAGCTAATGATCATTGTGTAAGGATTGGAGTTAAACAGTTGGTACCACACAACACAATTCTTCCTTTGATACTGACGCAGAGAAAAATACAGAAATATGTCAAAGTGTACAAATATAATTATGTCATGGTAAAAAGAATGTGTTTTATTACCTCAACTCTTTCAGGATACTGGAAATAAAAAAAAACAAAACAAAAAAAGACCACCACCTAAATGTGAAGGTACATTAGTCAGGATATCCTTGGCTTTTCTGTAGAAGAAACATCCCCAACATCTCAGTGGTTTAAAACTGTAAAATTTCCTTTCTTGTTAATGAAAATGGGACCTGCTGCTTCTCCATGGCAAATGGCTTCCATGAGTACATGGCAAATTTAGGCTGACAGACGCTCTACCATCGTATCGTTTCATGATTTGGATCATAAGGCCTCAAGGTCAAAAAAAGAAAAAAAAAAGTGGGGGAAGAGAATGGTGAGGTCTTCCACTGAAAATAACTCAGAATCCATGTCTACTCAGAACCCTCTGGCCCTACCTAACAGAAAAGAGATGGAGAAGTAAAACCATCTTTGTGGAAGAGAGAAGAACCAAACGAACCAAGTGTGAATTGGCATTACCAGTCTACCACAGAGCATGATATATGGAGTTTTTAATGTGCTAAGGGTGGGACATGTTTGAAAAAAAGTCACTAGGAAATATGAAAGTCATGAAAAGTTTAATAAAGGCATAGCCAAGTAGCACCAAAAGGCCCATTAGAGATTATGGATTCATGACAGTATCCACTCCTCACATGTGGTTGCTTTTCAGAATTTATAAGGAGAAAGAGCATGGATTAATAAAGTTGTCAGTCAAGCAGGAGAAAATCATGTTACAATCATGTGGAGAACTTGAGTAATTTTCTTATAAAAAATCAAGTCTTGGGGAGCCTGGGTGGCTCAGTCGGTTGAGTGTCCGACTTTGGCTCAGGTCATGATTTCACTGTTCGTGAGTTCGAGCCCCGCATTGGACTCTGTACTGACAGCTCAGAGCCTGCAGCCTGCTTCAGACTCTGTGTCTCCCTATCTCTCTTCTCCTCCCCTGCTAGCATTCTCTCTCTCTCTCTCTCTCTCTCTCTCTCAAAAATAAATAAATGTTAAAACATTTTTAATTAAAAAAAATAAAATATCAAATCTGGGTTAAAAAAGCCAAGGGAAGCCAGAAGGGGAGAGCATGGGCCAAATAGATGTCAGTGGTTATTCCTGCTATAGGTGTCTAGATGTACAAGTAGGTAAATTTCAGTGAAGCAAGAAGAGTCATTTTCAGAATCAGCATCTTTTCTGACCAAAGTTCAATAACATCTCCCACCTCTTAAATTTAGAAATAAAATTGTCCCATTGGATGAATGGACAGTGATAAAGAAGCTGTGTACTCAGTGTCTACGCATATGAGCCTAACAATGACCTTTTGCTAAAGCTATCTCTTTTGAGTAATACCTTACTCTTTTCATGACAAGCTGCTTCAAATCTCACTGCTAAAGCCCTTCATAATGGGGATGAATTTATGGTACTATTTCACAGGCTGCTAAAAAAGAACAGATCACACTGGAAGTTGATATTTATATGAACCCAGTATGTGGCAGAAAAATGCATTCTTCTAAATTAATGAAGATCATAGCTATAGAATTATTTTCTGCTATTTGTATGTTGGCATGTAATATGTAATAAGAACTATTAATTATCATCATATAAGAAAAGGAAGAAAAAATGAGAAAAACTTGATACACTGATAGTGATTATTATTCCCTAACTTCTTCATCATGACTATCAGTGATAGAGCTATTTTGCCTCCATTTTATTCAAAGGAATGACATCCATATGTTAACCCAAATAATGATCTTACAGTTAACTACATGAAACCAGTTATAATGTTGACTTCCCATTGTCAGTTGATAATCACTGCCATTTGTGGACCAAAAGATAAATAAATAGGAGAGTACTCGTTAAAAATACTCACTTACATGTCCAATTATATTTTCGGATAAAACTATTAAAAATCAATTGCTTCAAATGAGAATGTTAACCATCTTAGGAAATCATTTGTAGTGTCAGATCAGAGATATCTCGTTGAAAATGTGCTGTGGTGATTTTTTTGTCAGAAGAATTTTTAAGTGTTTAAGCTTTAATCTTAGGTCCCTACCTTCCTTAAAATCTCCCTAACAGATGTCTGATCAATACACATCTCTACATTTAAGCAGCTCTGTCACTGTAACCATGTTTAGGTTTTGGTATCTAATTTCACTAATAGGTATACAGTGATGTAAGCCAAATTCAGTGAGATTGATTTCTGAGTGTCTCCACTTGATCCTTAAACTGGACCTAGTCTGTTCAAACTTTGTAACAATAAAAACCTACAGAGTCCTCTAGGTCATATGTACTAAATATGACATGCTAGATACAAAAAATAAAATAAAGCAACAAAATTTGCAGATGAATTTTTTATCACTTAAAGTTGAACTGAATATCAATTCATTATGATTTAACCTTCAGAAAAATATATCGAAGAATGAAAAACTTTCAGACATTTGACTAAAAATTCTGTAGTGAAGGAAAGTGCCTTCACGAAGTGTAAAATTTGGCTTTCTTTTCCTCTCTTTCCTGTTCTTTTGTGTGGGCTGAACATGCATCCTGTTTTCTCTGCCTCTCTAGCCCTCATCATGTAGTTGATACTAAATAACTTGGTTTAATAAACAGTTACATGAATTAAGTAATTTTGCTAGATATCCTTCTACAAATTAACCGAAAGGCAGTTTTCTAAACACTAAATTTCTACAGTAAAACATGTGGGTTTTTTTGTTCCATATTTGGTGTACTCTTACAATACAGTACAATTTTTTGCTTCTATTATAAGGTTATGCTTTATAAACGATGGATTGGTGTTATACTCTTACTATAGTAGAGCTTTTTTTAAAACAAAAATCAAGTTTAGGTCTTGTTTTCCTTTCTTTAATACTTATTGGATTCTTACTGTGAATCTTTTTTTTTATATCTTCATTATCCAGCACACCTAACTCATAATAGATATATTTCTGTTTAATGAAAAAGACATGAATACGTCAGTTCTCTAAGGGCACTTATGTGATCATTTGGATCAGTTGCAAATAGGAGGCAGTTAGGCTGGTGTATTTTGAACTGAAATGCATTCTAAAGAGTCTACAGTGCAAATATCATACATTCTTTTCATGGCATAGAGTACTCCTTGAACATGTTAAGCTCCCAGGTAATTATATAACAAACATTTCCTATTGGATAATCAATTATTGGCAGATGATTTGTACAAGTAAATGGATTATTGACAACATAACCCCCTTTCATATTTGTGAAGTTTGATTATTTCAAATTTTAATAAAATGGGTTTTGCTCTTCTAAATGAATTACTAAGGTGAGATAATAAAAAAGATTCATTAAAAAAGTGGGATTTAACTTAAACACAACAAAATAGTGCTTCCAGTGACTATCTAGAAATGCTGTTTCTGTGAAAATAACAAAGATCTTTTAAGGGGAAAATTCAGGTTTTGAGCAAACATAGTGTATGCCTTAGTTATCAACATGAGGACATAGGAGACTGGTTGTTGTACAGTTCACAAGCGTGTGTCTTTACAAACTTGTTAGCCTGTGGGAGTACTAAGGTCATACTAGGCTCTCTGGGTCCCTTCAGTCAACAGATCACTCATGCTAGAATTCCACATAAGCTCTGGCTTCATTTTGAATTTTATATTCTTTTAGATCAAAATATTTTCCACATAATTTTATTTTTTTCTTCAAGTATAGGTGACACACACTATTTTATTAGTTTTAAATGTACAGCATACAGATTCGACATTTGTATACATTGCTCAATGCTTACTGTGGTAAGTGTAGTTACCATCTGCACCATACAGTGTTATTACAATAGAGATTATATTCCTTATGCTATACTTTTCATATCTGAGGAGGGACTTGGTGGGATGCATAGGCAAAATAGTTAAAGAGATTAAAAAGTACAACTTCAAGTTATGAAATAAGCCTTTTTATAGTCTCTGAGGCTACTTGAGCGAACTCCCTGAGGACTGTCCCAACTGTAATGTTTAAGAATAAATCATCATTAGGATTCTACTTACATATACACACATACACACACACATGCTAATTAGAGATCATATTCCAAACACACCTGGGGCTTTGTTTTTAGCGTTTTTATAAGTAAACATTCACGTCTCATTTGTATTTCTAAGGAATCAGAAAATTTTAAGTATGACAAGATCTAAGTTTAGATTCTATGAACATATAGCAAGATCATTTGGGGACTCCATGTTTAGACACTGATAGATATTGATAATACTTATTGTGAGCACAGCATAATTCATCTTTGCTTAAACCACAAAAGATATAATTGTTTTATATGTTAACAAGTACAATATGCAGAGCATGAAGAGTTAACAGCTCTGGGCCAGGTCTAAGTCAGTGTTATATTCACACATCTTAGCTTTTCTTTTTCCAAAATCAATATCTGCAAATAATAAATGAGATCCCAGAGGTTTGAGTTAAGCTCCAATCACCACAGAGCAACTCTGCAATTGGTCGTTGACTCAATAATGCAGGTGAGTGCCACACTACAGAATACACACTATAATAGAAAATTAATAGCTTTCAAATCAGCACTAGGGTTACCCTAAGGATTCCTTAATAGCTTAAGTTAGAACAATCACCCAAATCCAAGAAGTATAAAATGCCATAAAGCCTCAGAAAGATACTAAAGCTCCAACATTATACTTAATTTGTTCCATGTACACCGTATTCTACTCAAACAACAAAAGGCTTAAGATATGAAAGTGTCATGTTGAAAACAATGTGCTAATAAGCCGCATTGCAGTGCTGTCCATGGTGCCAGTATGAAGTTCATATATCAGTGTACAGCAATTTACATATCAAAATCAGGGACCTGTGCATTGTGGAAATTCTTTCTTAACATAGTTAACATTAAACATTCTGCACACATCCTCAGACCATCTTCACACTTTTAGAGTTAAGTTTCCCCATGAGGAGCTCAAGTTTTATTTACTTCCTCTGTCATGTGACATTTCTTTCATCCATGGAGTCCAGAAGGATAACCTGACCATACATTCCCAAACTAAATTCAAGTAGGAGGGCATAAAAAAAATAAAGGGTAACTTACTTGTTTATATATATATATTGGTTCACAGAACTGGAAACCAATGGCACTAATGACTGATAAGCACTCAGAGTTAAGAAACTGAATCCTACCATTCTAAAGCGATGTCAGAAAACTTGTGAGCAACGCAGTATAAAACGTGCTTCTCTAGGAAGACGGTAGCATGTGATAGAATATCAATTATTCATTTATCCATTTTCCGATGGCAGAGAAATCGTTAGATATAGAAGGGCCAAAAATAAAACTTGGAGCATTTTTATTTCCACAATGAACATGTTAAAGACAGGCATAGAGTAAGCAAAGTATTTCCAAGCTTTGTAAAGTTATTGTTTCCTTCCATTATTTGGCATTTAGAGAACAGATCAGTACACATGTTTACAAAAACATGTCTTTCCACCTCAAAGGAAAGCCACAATTAAGTCAGAATGTTAAAGAATCAGATATATCTCTGAATGCTTCTTATCAAGTCAAATACGTGGCTTACATGCATATTTTTAGGTGTTGGATATAGAATCCAAATTATAACTGTTTCTCAAACTCTAACATTAGCCTCAAGTAAAAAACCAGAACCAAACCATACAAAAAACCAAAACAACAAATATTACTGAGAATGCATAAATACTAAAAGATAGTAGAGACTTACCCACAGGCTGTCAACATCCAGTCAATTGTTACAGCTTAAAGCATGTGGTATTTTCCCGCAGGCTACTTGTCTTTTACTTTTCAAAGGAATTTCATCATCTAATTTAACACTACCCCCAAAGATTTGGGATACCATATAGAACCTTCCTTCCTGGTTTTTTCCTTCTAGTTCTTTCTGTTAGTGGCTTGTGTCACACACACAAAATGGCACCTTTCTCTCAATGCAGAAGCAGGCTTTATATACCAAGCATGTGTATGTGAGTATGCCACAAAACACCGGTTCCTTATCATGCGCTTGTTAGCTTGTCCAATCTATGGCAATCACTTCAGTCCCAGGGGTTGAAAGACACAACATGCAGGGAAAAAGGGAAGCAAAAGCTGAAGAAAGATCAATACTGCACTGTGAAACAAGAAGTGTAGGCTATTTACTTTTCATTGATCTGATGATGCAGGAGAAACACCTCAAACTGGCATTAAATTGAAGGAATACATCTTCTGTGTGTTTTTTTTTTTCATCTCAAGGTCAGGAAGAAATGAAAAAGAAATTAGAACAAACAGAAACTAATCACAAGAGTACAATAAAACTATTAATCCACATTACAAACCCACATAGTAACATAATTAAATTTTGGGTTGAATGAGAATCACAATGTATTGGGTGTTTTGTGTTTTTTGTTTCATGTTGTTTTAACTTGCACCTGGAACAACTACAAAACAGTAGTATATGAGGACTGATTCTGACTAGCTTTAATGCCTAGCTTGAAGCCCAGCATTATTTAGCAATCATTACAAAACAAAATAAATGACCAGAGACTAATTAGAAATAGGCTCTATTCGTGACACAGACTGAATTACTGAACTCTAATTCCTAGGTTTTAACAATCTTTCAAAAAGCTCATAAATAGGGAGCCTGGGTGATTCAGTTGGTTAAGCGTAGGGCTCTTGGTTTCAGGTCAGGTCATGATATCATGATCATGAGATTAAGGCCTGCATCAAATTCCATGCTGAGTGTGGAGCCTGCCTAAGATTTTCTTTCTTTTTCTCTCTCCCTCTCTTTCTGCCCCTCCCCTGCTCATGCTCTCTCTCACGCTCAAAATAAATTAAAAAAAAATCACAAATGGTTTTCCAAAGAGACCATCCTAAAATTCTGTGCCGTTTTCCTTAATTTAAAAACCCCTAATATATTTAGATAGAAGGTATTTAAATAATTTTAAACAATTATAGACTACAACACTTGACTCCTATAGTGGTAGTTATGAGTGGACTTTAGATCAATCTTTTGACATCAAACTTTTAAGAGAATTCTGAGCTTTTACTCATTTATCTGTTCATTCACTCATTCATCTCCGTGAGTTTCTCTGGGCATTACCATATGCATACATACATGCATAGACATGTCTTCACTATGGTTTTCAAGCATATTATCATTTTATCTGGGTCAAATTTTCAAAATTGGAGACGCCAGGGTATAAAAGTTAAATTTTAATGTTTTATTTTGTGTTATATATACTATAGGTTTTTTTGTTTTGTTGTTACCTTGAGGCTTACTTAAGATATATTTACTTACTTAACTACTTACTTAAGTAGTTATAATGGTCTATTTTAAGCCAGTAACAACTTAACTTTTATCTCAAGCAAAACATTTACCCTTTTACTCCCTTCACCCACAGTTTAGATTTTTCATGCCATAATTTTTCTTTCTATACTGTATATCCATTAACAATTTATTCTAACCACAGGTATTTTTAATGCTTTTGTCTTTTAACCTTCATTTTAGCTTGAAAAACTCCAGTTAGCATTTCTTACAAGATAAGTCTAATGATAATGAATTCCCTCAGCTTCTTTTTGTCTGGTAAAGTCTAGATCTCTCTTTCATTTCTGTAAGACAGCTTAATCAGGTAAGGTATTCTTGGTTGGCAGGTTTTTTTTCTTTTAGCACTTTGAATTTGTCATCCCATTCTCTTCAGGTCTGAAAGGTTTCTGCTGAAATTCCATTAACAGCCTTGCGGGGGATACCCTTGTATGTAATGAGGTACTTTGGCTTTTTCCCATTTTGATGTTTTCAAATTTTGCTCTTAGACTTTGATTTTTGACAGTTTTATTTTAATATGTCTTGATACAGCCCTCTTTTGGTTTACTCTGCTTGGGGACCTTATGATTTTTGTGTATAATACCTGGATGCCTGTATTTCTCCACAGATTTTCAGTTTTCAGTTTCAGTCAATATTTCACAATGTATCATATCAAATCAGGTTGTTTAATTTAAATACAATTTTATTTTTCAAATATGCCTCAATAAAGCTTGGAAAAAATAAGTAATCCATGTTATGAATAAAAATAAAAAAATAAATAAAATCCACCTGAGTCATCCAATAGAGAAATTAGTTCTCTGTACTCTGAATTCATGTGTTTTAAATTCAATCGCAATTATGAGGCACACACACTTTATGACAAACATCCTGCTTTACATTTGCTCTCATGGGGATCTTGACCATTTTAGAAAAAAAAAAAAAATGAATGAAAAGAACATAGCACAAGCCATGACAACCATGCAATTTTGCCAATACGACGGAGGCATTGCTCTTGCCTACTGTAAAAGTCTTGCTCTGCTCTCGTCAATTGTGTCACAAAATGTTTAAAAAAGTCTCAATTTCTTGGGGCACTTGGGTGGTTCTGTTAGTGAAACCCGTGACTCTTGATTTCGGGTCAGGTCATGATCTTACTATTCTGGAGTTGTGTGCGGATTCTGCTTAAAATTCTCTCTTCCTCTCCCTCTGCCTCTGTCCCTGCCCCTCTTCTGTTGTCTTTTGTATGCATGTTTTCTGACTCTCTTACTCTCTTTCTCGCTCTCTCTCTCAAAAAAAAAAAAAAAGGCCCCAATTTCTCAATACAGTTGCTGTTTATCTCTCTTTGATCCATAGCCAAAGATAATAGATTCCGTAAAGTTTATTTTATTCAGGGTAACTAAAGTTACACTTCATCATTCCATTTTCTAAAATGTCACCTAAGTTTCTTTTAAAGTGATGAAATACATAGGATTTTTTCTACTACTGCATCTTAACACTAAGGCTGAAATTTTACATTTAGAAATCTTAATGATAATTTAATTCAGAATATAATCACTTCTAGAGATTCTATCATTTTGTCTCTATTTTAAACAAACTTATTTTTTCTTTGAAATAATTTCTATCACTGATGAGCATTCAAAGTCTGAACAAATCTAGAAACAGACATATCTACTTCTCAAAACTATAAATATATAAAAGAAAAAACTAATGTCTTATTTGCTATGGGCATCTCAAATATTCTTTTTGTATTTGAATCATTTTGGAGAAGATACTTCAATGTTATTATAAAATATTAATTTTGTACCTAATCTATTAGAAGAAAATGGAAGAAATTTCTCATTTGCTGCCTGTCCCTCCCACCTCCCTTCCCTTTCTCTCTCATATTTTAAAATGTACATATTTTCAAAAGGTAGACACCCTTAAAACTGGTTATCATTTAAAATTTGTTAAACATTCTTGACTTATCAAAGTTGAGAGTAGTAATAAACAAATTCAAAGATAAAGCTTTGCAAACTTTTTTTTTTTTTTTTTGATATGGGAATTACTTCATTGTAAAGCTCAAGTTACCTGGAAACTGAGTAATGGATTGCTTTTCATAAAATATAAACCTGTTTGTATTCAAACTTTTTATACAACTTCACTTTAAGTTGACTGGCTTCATGGATTTATCACTATTTTGCCTGGTTGGCAGAAAAGCAGAAAGTTTCTCTAGGTTAATCCGCTAAGAGCATGTTTAGCCAGGAACAAACTTGATGCAGCGAGAGCAGCAAGAATGGTACTGCCGAAGGCAGCCCAGCCCAGGCGCTTCCTCATAAACTAAAGCTAATCATGGTGGGCGAGGGCAAAGTGGCAATACAACGTTACCACGATTTCTTAGGCAGAGTGTGAGCAGCAGTTGTTCACAACGTGATTTTCCATCCTATTATAATTCACTGGGTGGGGTAATAGCTGACAATGTTTTCCTTAGTTACATAATCAAAAATTGTTCAATGTTTGAATCTTGAGAGAGTTGAAGGAGAATTTATCATTCCATATGTAAGCTAGATTATTCATTCCCATCTTTATTTCTGAAACATTATCCCTACAGATCTGAAGAATTTTAAAGAATTTGCATACCGTTTGTAATCTCAGTTTTCTTATAAAACATTTTTTAAAAGTTGAAGCCTTTTATTTTGAATTAAAATGTATGTATTTTTTCAACTTCCTCTATATAAAAAGGATCTAAGATTCACTTATACTAAATAAATCTCAAAGTATTAAAATATGTTACGGTATGTTTATTATTCTCAAACCCTACATGCTGTTTAAGGGTTCTTGATTAATGATGAGCTATTTAAAATATATTGAAGTATTAAAATATTTATAGGGATATAATTACTTCTTTTAACAAAATTACCAGGAAATGCAAATTGCAATTAATTAAGATAGCATTTTGAGGTAAGATGAGGATCCTTTCTAGGTTACATTTTTTAACATAACATAGATCACGATACCAATTCTTGCTCATATTTAATCACCTAACTGAAGTACCAAATATCTCAATTAATTTCATATCCATTGCAGGATCTTCAGACAGTAGGAGTTATTGCAGGACACTGAGCCAATGGTCAAAACCTTAAGGCAATAAGGAATCAAAATGTTTCTTAGGTGAAAGACCATTACATAGTACCTTTACTAAATTTAACGTTTCAAACAGTAGCACATATTCACTGGAAATCATTATTATCCTCATTTTGAATAGTAAACAATAGAACCATTTAACGGGTAATTTTTGCACACACTTCTACTTTTTATTCCTATCCTACCCCAGAGCATAAACTCCCTAAATCGGGTCTATATCTGTCCATACTCATGTCATAAACTGCTGTCAAACCAAATGTTTAAGTACTTACAAGCAAATGGTCTAATTCCAGTTTGTGTTTAATGAAAGAGAATTTTTATGGTCTGAAAATGTGTAATTGTATGATGAAATAAACAGTGTTTTTGGAAAAAAGAGAAATAATTCCAGATAACCACAAAAAATCAACATGTTATGTCATTATTCATTACTTATTATACAGGTTTTGAAGTTTTTATAAACTTCATTAACCTATTCTTAGGAACTCGTCTCAATCCAGCCAGCAGATTGTTGAGCAAGGGGAAGCTGACCTAATAACTCATCACTAGATTGCTGCTCAAAGTTCTAGGAAATTGCTCATTTACTTTCATTGCATCAAATCTCTGTGTAAAGGAAAGAATAAAGATGCACTTGTTATCATCTACCATTTCCTTGATATTTTCTATTTAAACATTGACATGTATCTTTTTGAGGGATTCATCTTGACATACCTGTCATCCTTGCCTTTTTCATCTTTAGTAGGGTGAATAATAGGTGATAAAGGTTGATTAAAAATGATCCTGGAAATGCCTTTTATTAAAAGTTTTGCTATCTTTTATATATAAGCATGCGACCTAATTTTTGCCATTAAAAAGTCACATGAAAAGAATGTATTGCTTCTGTATAATTTGGAACTTAATAGATTTTAAGATGTGTCACATTGGGTCAAACAAAGAATGATCTTTAAAGTTAAGGTAGTCTCTTCCAAAGTAAATATACATCTTAAAAATTACAAAATTAGTCTCTTTTAAGAGACTAATTCTTTCTTTCAAATTAGAAAATAGATTTTGCCTTTAAAAGTCTTAACTTGGATTTTTCTCATATATTGAGAATTTATAAGTCCTAAAAACTCTACCACATGACTTCAAAATTTATTTATAATTCAGGGGTACTTATTAATAAGATCCAGGATATTGATTACATACATTTAAATGTTTTTTATAAACAATTTTTAAAGTAAGTCGATGAAATCTAATTTCTACTTCTAAGAGATTTTTATCCGAATCCTTAATTGAAACACTGTTACTCTGGAAGCCAGATCTATGTAAGGACTTCCTTAGCAACTAAATTGAAGGCAATAATCAAGTTGCTGAAGGTTGAATCTTAACTTCAGAAGATATTGGTCATTATCCTGGTATAAATGAAACTATGGAACTCTGCTCTCATTCCCAGAGAATGGAATTAATATGGTCCTAAATCTAGAATTAGATGCTGCAGGGGCTAATTTTATCAGACAAGAAAATCAAAGATTTAAGAATGTTCCTGTTCTTCAGATAAGCAAAGAGGTTATGGAATGATTGTAATAGAAGAGCAGAAAAAGGAACAGATCAACTAACTGTCAAGAGTGATTTTTTTTTTTTAAATAGAGACTAAAATTAAAGTTTGTATTGTTGCAGTATAAGCCCACTGTGTCCTTTCAAACTCAGTAAATTCTGCCATTTATGTAAGTGGGTGAGACAGAGACATAATTCGTAAATTATGGAAATAAAAGATATTCCATATTATGGTCAACAAAGGACAGAAGAAAGACAGCAAAATCCAACAACAACAAAAATAAATCCATAAAGAAATTCTACTGTAGCACAGTTTGAAGTTTTTAGGCACTAGATTTCAAGTCAATTTTATGAAGGCCTTAATAGACTGATAGCAACTAACATCTGAAATAAAAAGATAATCTAAACCTACACAGTCAATAGCAATGAATATGAATGCAGTCTTAGATTTTAATTTTATTCACATGAGAAAAATGTAGTCACAGTGATACTCTGACCCTGCTTTCTAAGAAGGATACAGATTTTTCACTTATATAGTTTACTGAACAGAAATCTGCAAAGGCAAGACATGAGTGTGGTATAGATTTCAGTGCTCATTCACATCTGAGTCCTCTCTCCTTTGGTGCATAAAAAAGGATACATTTGTTTGTCTCTTTACAGAAAGGCAGAGTCATGCTAGAAGTGATCGGTTCTGGCCACTGGGCTGTGAAAGGAAGAGGTGTGTGCATCACGCTTTGTGAGACCTGTTAGCTCTCTCTTTCCTTCTCATGACAACCTTTCAGGAGACATATTCCAGATAGTGAAAATCTAGCATGGTGGGAACTCAGGTTATCCTAGATTACTTGCTAGTTCTAAGACAGTTTCCTCGGAAACTCACGCAGGCTTGCTGTGGACTCTGCAGGAATGAGAATTAAGTTTTTATTCTCTTAAGTCACTGAAATTTTAGGGTGGTTTGTTATTCAATGTTTTTCAGCTTATTCTAATGTATAAATTAATCCCTGAAGTTAGGAATTCTGAAACAAATTACTAAAATATGTGTCATTGCTTTAGTGACAGGGTAGAGAAGACACTGGTTATTGCAATCTGGTAAGATGGTAATATTTCTACTATTTGCAGGACAAAGCATGATTTAGATGTTCTGTCGTGAATCTAATCATTATTATTCAGTAGGAAAGGAGTTTGAAAAACCAAATGTCACTCATCTGAGTTATTAATGCTATCTGCTTTTTACAGTGTATTATTTCAAAAATTGGTAAGTTAAGAACTGACTAATTTGCAAGTTAAAATGGAAGAAAACAAAGAGATTCACAAAATTTTACCACTTGTAATGTGGGAGTAGCAACTGCTGTGAAATCACAAACACTAGGATGGTAAAACTAAGAAGTGTATTAAGTGATAAAGGTAATTAAAACTAGCTTTTTCAATGAAGAGAGAACTAAAAGTACGGTCTTCATACCTACTATTAACATTTTTCAAAAATTAAGGAGACTCGGGGAAGAAGATTAGGATATAGTTGTGTTAAATAATAATTCTTTTTATTGGAACAATAATTCAGAGGAAATATCCTTTTAAGGGCTGATATTTATCAAATAAAAAGCCTGCTAAGTTTTTAAGAGAGATAAACTGCCAAGGAAACCATGAAATTAGACTAAAACTGCTCGGCTTTAAAACAAACTTTGGTTCCCCAAACTTATTAGGAACAGTCTGAGAAAACTGCTCACCCCCAAGAGTACATATTCTTCATTTCCTATTTGAAGATATGACTGAAGAGGACAAGGGAAAAGACAATCTCTCTGGGGGATCCAAAAGCCAAGAGAAAATGAACAAGAGAGTTCCTCATAGGAAACACAAAAGATGTATAAGCCTTCAGATCAAGCAAGAAATATTAATGTTTTCAGGTGGAAAGAGGAAGGCAAAAATATGTTATACCAGGATACCATCTATTCTAGCACTGAGGTTAATTCTGAATTATACAGTAATTAGTGTTCATTAACTCCATAAAATCTCCAAGCAACATACAGAGTTAAAAGTATAGAGTTAAATGCTTGAATGGGGAAATTTCTACTTAATAAAGTCAATCTTAAAAAAATGTTTTACTAACTCTTTGTTGAAAATATTTTAACCAAAGCCTAAGTCAAAATTAGCCAAAAGCAGCTAGTTAAAGTTACTGAGTTTATTATTTGACAAGTATTCTTCTTCAGTCTTCCTTGCCTAAGAAAGATTCCAAGAAGAACTGAGTGATCTCATGGAAGGGTTATTTGGCTATACGAAAGGAAACCAAGGGGAGAGAACAGAAGAGAGGAAGTGAGCAAGAGCGAGAGCGAGAGAATAACCCCGTTACTCCATCTTGGAAAAGTGAACACATGATACATTAAAGTATGCTCCACACACAGGATCCGACTTTTATCCACACCCTACTCCTCATCTAACTTCTGAATTGCCATAGAATGAAAGTTATCTGGATCATTGGAGATCAATCAACATTGGAGGTTCAAATAAAGGTGGGCACCTCAGGGACATAACTATGATGGCATAGGAGAAGGGTAGAAAAAGGAGAAAAGTATTGACAATGTCAGTCTAAGTGACTTTAGATTTAAGGGAAAAAAAAAAAAAACTAGGTAGTGAAGAAGTTTAGTTGCACTGAATAGACTTAAGGAAAACGCTCTGGAACCCTAACTCCAAGAAGACTCTCTGGGCTGGAACACACAGCTTGAGTAAGAGGTAACCGGCCTTTAGCACATTCTTCTTGATTTCTTAAGGGTCTTCAACTGGATGTTTTAAGAGATTATAATGGTATATTATACAATTTGCTTTACAACTTGATTCTAATGGTATATTATACAATTTGCTTTACAACTTAAGGCAAAATACTTGGGCTCCAAATTTAAAAAAAGAAAGGAAAAGGCATTTTGTGATGTGATTTACAAATTTAAGGAGACAGATGAAATGAAAAATGAGGCTTCTGATTTGAAATAATGAGTTGTATTTTTAAGAGTAGTTTTAACATTAAAGTAACTAAGGTTATGGAATGATGGGGAAAATGATGTTTTAACTTGTTTTCTCTTTTCATAATCTATGTCAAATATAGAAACCGAGTCCTTATCTCAAACTCCCATAAACTATTCATTTCCTCATTTGTTATTCTAGCTTCCCACTCTGTTCTTCTCTCTAGCCATCTACTTTGACTAAACTCTTATAAATGTTCTATTTCCTCCACTAAGTCCCACCAAGATTCACATTTACAGACTTCTATAAGCAAAAATACTCTCTAAAGAGAAGGAATTAAAATGCACTTAATATAATGTCACTTTATACACACAGAAATTTGTCTCCTACTGTTTATCTTCTAACAGTCAAATTTCATTTTGCTCAGTTTGTTCCAATGTGTCCAACTGGCAAAAGTCACACTTTTTCCATAGCAAATGCTTATCTAAATAGTAATAATGTGTGTAAGTTTAACATTAATAAGTTTTTAACTTATGAACATTCTGTTCTTCTCCATGTTTTCTTTAGACTTTAAGACACTCCAGGGTTTTTAACTCGGCACCTGGAAAATCATGGTCACTTGGTAAGTCTCTTATTGTTTAAGTAATAAAACCCTGAATCCACAGATGTGATCTCAGCCATTATGACTTTGGTTTGGCTCCAGCCCACAACTTTCGTCAGCTGACTTGTTCAATTACAACACAAGAAAAAAATAATAAACAAGAAATCAATTTAAAATATTTAAATGACAACTGGCAGTGTATATTCCGTTGATTTAACTTTGGTTTCTAATCTCAATAAACTCAAAAGTGACTCACTAATCTGGGTTTTAGTTTAGTCATTGTAATACTTTCTATATTCAATATTAGAAATAGAGGATTTTAAAACACTGGGGCTACTGGGTGGCTCAATTGCTTAAGCATTCGACTCTTTGGCTCAGGTCTTGACTCTTCGACTCATTTGACTCAGGTCATGATCTCAAGGTTTGGGAGTTCAAGCCCTGTGTGGGGCTCTGCGCTGACAGTGTGGAGCCTCCTTTGGATTCTCTCTCCTTCTCTCTCTTTGCCCTTCCCCCACTCCCTCCAGCTCTCTCTTTCTCAAAATAAATGAATAAATATTTGAAAAAAAATAAAACTCATAAACTACTTCTAGCTATATATTTTCTTTTAAGAAAGTTAAGAGCAAAACTCAATTATATTTAAAATCAAAGCACAAGATAAAATTTGACAGGGAATGAATTGGAAAAACAGAATGAGTTTTGCCCATCCAATCACTTTCCCAATCATTTAGAGGTTCTCAGTTTGGTTAGGGTTAACTGCTAATTTAGTAAATATCTGTAAAAGAAACGTTAACATTTTTTTAAAAGAAATACTAAGAACTTAAACTGGATACTTAGGAAAACTTTCCATTTTCAAAATGTGACTATTCTACAGGTAGCATATGAATATATCATCATTAATCAATTAATAAATCAAATACTTTGCATGATATGATACAATTAAGGGAACACAGCTCCCCCTTTTTTCCCATATTCATCTTCATCTTGGTGACTGGCAGCCATAAAACAAGGAGAAGTGGGACCATAACTTTGAATTTAAATTTATCATCAGGATGGGATGAATGCAGACAGAATGATAAACAACTCATTTCAAATATGGTTTGGACTAGAATATAATTATCTCTAGCTCTAGAAAGCAGGAATTGAGTTAGAAGCTTTGCAGCAGATAAAACTGTATAGGAAAACAAAGCGCAAAGCTTTATGAGAATTTTAAGGCAGGCTTAGAGAATAACCAGAGTGACAGATATGGAGAGCTGCCTACATAATATACATTTTAATTTGCCTTAATAAGGACACCACAATTTTATTTAGGCTCTGTGCCTAAATAATCCTCATTTCTCCAGATTGCTTCTAGAGTATCCATGTGATATATTACTGGATTCTGTAATGTAAGAATTTCCCCTTTTGGGCTCCCTTTTTTATGTGATTTCTACTTTACTTACCTACAGAATTCCTGGATATGAAACAGCCATCTTGTGCCTAACAGAGGCCTCAATGACAGTATCAATCACCAGATGTATCAACCTTCCGATGAATTTAACACTCAGCCTAGGAGTCTTTCAGCTAAGGCCCCAGACACAAACCATGTGAAATAACCTGTAGTCTCTATACGGGCTCTCCTTTCATGACTCACTCAAGTCATCATCATAATGCATGGAAGTTTTACAATATTAGATTGGGGATAATTTCTTACATATCCACAGGAACAGGAAGTTGCTGAATATACATCCTCAGTACATAGAAATAAATTCAGACAAAAAAAATCAATATTTAACAGGTCTTTAAAAAAACCGTTCACAAGAAAAAGTCCTTATTCAGGTTCAACAACATTTGAAAGCTTTGTCTTAAGTCATTAGAAATACTGACACAGGGGTATTTACCTTTTCTTGAAGCTACATGTATTACCCGGACCTAAAACCTACAAATGCAAAGAGACCAGTTTCATTAAATTTAAAAAAGTGCTTTCAGTTAGTGATCACTCATTGGAAGACAGTTTTGGAATCAAATAGAAAACATGAAGGACTGTATACATAAATAAAATCTACTAAACAAATTCTGTCCCAAAGTGTTGTTACACGGTAAGTTTGGGAATAAATGTGCACAGGAAATTTTATTAATTATGGTTGTGGAGTAAGATGGAACAAGAAGTCGCACTTCCATAGGTTTGTAGAATATAGTATCCCTACACTGAATGCCACCACAAATTAAGAATCATACAGAAACGAAGGGTAAGATATCAAAGGTGTACCTGCAGGTATGCCTCCTACCTGTGAAGATTATTTTCTCTCCTTTTTTTTTTCTTTTGTTTTAACAGCTCTCTCCTTCTGGCTAGTACCCTAATGTATCTACCAAAAATGTTTCAGGATCACCTCTGCTATATAACCACTCAATAGCTCAGACAAATTAAAATGGAGTTTTTACCCTAAGAAAAAGCAGAAAAATCCCCTAAATAAGTAGAAATATTACATCTTTGTCTATTTTTTTTTAAATCCTTCTAATCAGATTATTTGATTTACGTTTTCATTAGTTCCAGAAGTGTAAACCACAAAGCCAACTTATCTTGGAAAAAGATAAAGTATTGAAAATATCCTATTACTTTTAAGTTTTTATTTAAACCCCAGTTAGTTAACCATTCAACATTTTTATTCAACACCCGGTACTCTACAAAACAGTGCACTAGGTAAATGATATGGGTATACAATAAAAATAGTATCAGAAAAAAAATCTACATTCTAAATTTTATATCTGATTTAATGACCGCATATGGTAAGACTACCAGTAGGGACTCTTTTTTATAATAAAAATGAGGTCATTTTTACATTGTACTTACATGTCAAACAACACTATATACACTCAATATTACAAAATATTAGCTTGAAGAAATAGGTTTTCTGCTTAATTGAGTTTTCATCTCATGAGTAATCTATGTACATAAAGTTTACAAGTTTAAGACACAAAAGTTTGTCTTCTGCTGCACCTTAACAGAGCTGCTATGTGAACAACAACAACAAAAAAGGAACAAGAGTCTAAACTTCTGATAATAGGCAAACCCCTGCATTCTTTATTTTTATGATTGAACATTAACAGAGGGTCCCAAAAATCTTATTACTCATGCCAAGAGTCATATTTAAATGCTGAGACAATCAACAACAAAGACAAGTGTAATGCATTTGGTAAAGCATCACTGTAATTCTAACCTTCAAACACAAGTTAAGATTTAACAAGATATGGAAATACAGATAGTTATCTTTGCAGTAACTTTCAGCGACAGATGAAAAAAGGAGAAAAAATCTCAGTAACTTTGACTTCTGTCACATTCAATTTTATTAATTTGATTCAGATACAAGTCAGAATTGCTAAGAATGTCTTGAAAATATATTATGTAGGAGAAATGTTTGCTGAAATGGATATCAATGCACAAAATACTAATTACCATGAAACAAAGTCTCCTTTTTCAGAGAAGCAACATGGCAAGTCAGAGCCTTAAAAGAACACAGATAAAAGTAATCTCAGTAAGTTAAACTAAATGTTATCATCACGTTCTGTCCCCAAATAGTATTTTAAATTAATAATAGCTTTGAAACTTGGGCAGAAATACAGTCAGAACACTTACCAGCCAGGCTTTGGGATAGTTTAGTGGCAAGATTAGTATTAACAACTTCTTGAAAATAAAGGAGGTAAAAATACCTTTAATTCACTCTGAGGTGATTTTGACAAATGAGCCAATACTACTCAATCTGTACATGAAACAATGAGGCAAAAATGGTTTGCCCTAAGTGAAAATTAATGAAGTGAATATAGGCTGTTCCAAAATATATTCAAATCTATTTACTTCTAACTTAGCATTCTCTTCTTGATCAATGTACTTGACAAGGGTTGCTCAACATTAGGGTATGTAAAATAGAAGTAATTTGCAAACCTATCACATATGGTCTTAAAAATCTGAGATGCATTTAGACAAATGAGAAATGAAATTAGAATGTGTGCATTGGGCATAGTTAGGTGGTTGAAGACACTCTAAGAACTTTGATCAAGAGTCCTTAGCATTCCACTTGGAATGGTTAACCCAAATGTGTTTAGAAGTTTCGTTCAGACAGAGAATGAAACTGGTCACAATTGAGGCAAGAAAATCCATGTGGAATGTACACTAGGCAGAGTGTAACTTTAACGGTGGGTTACTCAATCAAATTTACCTACAAGAACAAAAACATGAGATCTTTATTCACACATCAATGCATTCATTAATTCTATTTTTTTGTTTCATTAACAAATGTAGTTTTGAGTCTTTTGATTTCTAGGCTGTCATTGTAAAGCAGTTAGAAGTTGCCACTCCTTCCCATGTTAAGTAAAAAGCTAAAGAAAAACATCAACAAATTTTCACCTATCTATCAGATAAGTGAGGTTACAGGGCTAACTGATGCCATCAAAGTTGGAGAGACAGACATACTACACAAAGTTACTGACGCAGAAACTCTAGAACAGGAGCTAGTAACAGAATAGGAAAACCTAAACTGTAGCTGACCAATTGCTAGATCCTCAATGTGGACAAGTCAGAGTCAGAAATTCAAGGGGGACACATAGTGAGTAGAGGGGGCGCCAGGCTCTTACGAATTTTACTTTCGGGAGTTTAACCAAACTTTTGTGATGAATATCAGAAAAAAATCCCCCATACATCCCGCAGGGGAAAAGGAAAAGTAACCATTCTGAAATACACCAGAGCTTTCTGTTCTTAACCAGTCCTTTCCTCAGGAGAATGTATTTTACCAGAGCTGAAGTTTCTGAGGTTTTATCAGCACCTATCCTACCTGAGGGAAGGCAAGTGCTCAAGGAGAAATAGAGAGGGACTGATGAAGTTCGTGGTTCATGAGTACAGAACCTACTGAGTAGACCTAATCATTGGACTGTAAAATGTGTCCTCTTCCCCACACTTTACCAACAAACAACTAAAGACCTATTCACATGAGTTCCTTTAATTCAGTATATCAAGTCTAGATTTCAACAAGAAAAGTTACAGAGCATACTAAAAGGCTTATAAAACAGTTTGAAGAGACAGAGCAGCAGAACCAGACATGGCAAGGGTGTTGAATTATTAGGGTGGAATTTCAAACAACTGTGATTAATATGCTAAGGGATTTAATGGATAAAGTAGATAGCATGAAAGAACAGATGGGTAATGTAAGCAGAGAAATGGGAATTCTAAGAACCAAAAGGAAACATTAGAGATAAAAAAAAAAAAAAACATGATAACAGAAATGAAGAATACCTTTGATAGGCTCATTAGTAGACAGGACATGGTTGAGAAAGAATATGACCTTACACTTCCTCTATAGCAACTTCCAAACCTGAAAAGCAAAGCAAAAACAAAACATCAACACCCAGAATATCCCAGAATGGTGGCACAACTACAAATCTTGGGAATATCAGAGAGAAAGGAAGAAAAGCAGTATTTAAAGCAAAAATGACCTAAAATGTATCCAAATTAATGTCAGATACCAATCCTTGACCCAGCAATCTCAGAAAACACCATGAAGGGTAAATGCTCCCTAAATTATATTTAGTCTTATTTTCAAACTTGAAAAAAATCAAAGATAGAAAAAAATCCTGAAACAAGTCAGAGAAGGAAAATACCTATCAAGAAGCAAAGGGAAGAATTGTATTCTATTTATATTCAGAAACCATGCAAGCAAGAAGAGAGTAGAGTTAAATATTTAAAGTGTTGAGAGAAAGAGAGAAACACCTAGAATTCTGTACCTGGCAGAATTATTCTTCAAAAGAGAAGGAAACATACTTTCATGGAGAAACAAAAATTGAGGGAATCCATTGCCAGTAAAACCTTCCCTGCAAGAGAAGTTAAAAGTTCTTTATAGAGAAGGCAAATAATATAGGTCAGAAACTCAAACCTACACGAAGTAAGGAAAACCATTAAGAAAAGGATTATGTAAAGGTAAAATAGAAGCTAATTTTTATTACTAATTGATATAACAATCTGTTCAAAAGAGTATTAATAGCAATGTACTCAATTATGCATGCTTAAGTATGCTTATAGGTAAGTAAAATGAAGGACAGCAATAATATAAAGCAACTGGAAAGATGAATTAGGAATATTATAAGATACTTGTATTAAGAGGTTTGTTATCTGAATGTGGACTTGGATTACTTTTAAATGTATAGTGCAAATTCTAGCACAACCACTAAAAAAGAATAAAGTTTAAAAAAGTATAACTAATATGCTAAGAAAGAAGAGAAAATGGAACAAAAAATTCTGAGTAAAAACACAAAAGGCAGAAAAAGACTAAAAGAAACTAAGAACTTGGGCCACAAATAGAAAACAGTAAAAAAAATACGGTGCATATTTATAATTAAAAATCACTTTAAACATCCAGGGTCAAATAATGTAGTCCCTCTCATCTATGAGATATGTGCCAAGACACTCAGTAGATGCCCAAAAACAGACAATAATGAACCCTCTATATACTATGTTTTTTCCTCTACGCACATACCTATGATGAAGTTTAATTTATAAATTAGGCACAGTAAGAGATTAAGAGTAACTAATAAAAATTACAGCTTTCTATAATAAAAGCTATATGAATGTGGTGTCTCTTTCTCTCAAAATACCCTATTATACTGTATTCACCTTTCTTGTGATATAAGGTGATGAAATGTCTATGTGATGAGATGAGATGAGGTGAATGACATAGGCATTGTGAAGTAGTGTTAGGCTACAATTGTCTTTCTGACAATACATCAGAAGAAGAATTACTGCTTCTAGACTGTAGTTAACTGCAGGTAAATGAAAATGTAGAAACCAAACCCACAGATGGGGTGGGAAGTGGGGGAGATGACTGTATACCCGTTAAAAGAGATTGTCTGAATAGATCAAAACACAAGATGCAAATATATATTGCCTCCAAGAGACCCACCTAAGACACACATGTAGACACATATATACTAAAAGTAAAGAAATAAGAGATATACCATGCTAATTCTAATCAAAAGAAAACCTGAGGAGCTATATTAAGACAAAGCAGACTACATAGCAACGTAAGTCTTCATAGATAAAAGTGACCAATACATGCTGATAAAGAAGCCAATGCTCCCAAAAGATGTAAGAATACTTATTGAGTATGTACTCAACAACAGAACATCAAAATTACATGAGACAAAAACTGACAGAATTACAAAGATAACAGATGAATCCACACTAAGATAGTTGGCGACCTGAACGCACCTCTATTGGGAATGTATATATCCAGTCAACAGAAAATAAGTAAGTATAGAGTTGAATTGAGTATCACCATCATCAAATGAATATAATTGCCACTTATAGACTACTTCATCCAACCACAGCAGAATATACATTGTTCTCAAGTTAACATGCAATATTCAACAAGATAGTTTTTAAAAATCCCACAATTTAGGGAGACTAATTAACATACTTCTAAATAACATATTGATCAAAGGCCTCTTAAAAGAAATTCAATAATAGTTTCAACTAAGTGAAAACAAAAGCACAACTTTTCAAAGTGAGTGGAATGACAATGTCACCAAGATGGTTAAAGAGGAGGCTCCCCATTCATATCCCCCAACAACACTAATTTAGCAGTTATCCACAAACATAAAAGCATTTATGACAGTTTTTGGGATCCAGATAGAAGCTTGCAAAAGCCTCGTGGAGTCTAAAATATTGAAGGGTCATCTTGAGAAAGACTTATCCCAAAATGACGAGCTTTCCAAAATAGTCTTGGCTAAAACCCGGGAAGCAGCCCCATATCCTGGAGAGATTAGCCACAACTGTCCTTGGCCTTGCTCCCACTACCTACACCATTTGCCAAGGAACCTGCGAGGAGGACCAAGTTTTTGGTAACAGGTCTACCAACCTTGATCCTATCTTGTAAAAGTCTGTGAACCAGCCCTCCCTGTTCCCTCAGCTGCAGTCCAAGAGCAGTCATGTCCATCCAGGGAACCAACAGATACATATTTGTTTGTGCCCCTGGAGGCAGGTCTGCAGACCTCATTCCTTATCCATAGGTTCTCATGAAGTCCTCCGATTTAGTTCCAGCTCCACTAAGCCACATCCCTAGGCCAGTCCTGACTGCCCAGGAACTCATCCAGTGACCTGGTAGGAGTCCTCTCAAGAAGCCACACTCCTCCATGCCACTGGTAAAAGTATGGCCATCTGTGAACTCAACTGCAGATTGTGAGGGGTACCATTAGCCCAGCACTAGCTCTACTGACCAAAGTACTAGAGAGAGTCCCATCCATTCAGACTAGAAATCATCCATGCCCACATAAATCCCAGGTAATGGGCCCCAAAATGGCAGACCCCAATGTGGGTTGAGCAGCAGCCATGTGACCAGGCTACAACCCCACTTGTGTGGGATCCCAAAGACAATCCCATCAACCTAGAACCTGAAAGGATAAGATATTTACCTGCCAATATTAGTTTATAAAGCCTATCAGGGATTTTTGTTTCTTAAAATGCACAGTTGTCATTGTAGGACTATAATGATCATGAAAAATCAAGCAAGCATCATACTACTAGAAGAAACTAGTAAGTCTCTAGTAACTGATTCTAAAGAGATGGAGATCTACAAATGACCTGACAAAGAGACTAAAATAATCATCTTCAAGAAATTCTGTGCAATCCAAGAGAACACAAACAAGTAAACAAAATAAGGAAAACAATTCGTGAAGAAAATGAGAAGTTCTATTAAAAAAATTAAGAACCATGCAGGAATCCTGGAACTGAAAAATCCAGCTATGAAACTTAAAAATTCGATAGAGAATTTCAAAAGTATGTTCAATCATACAGTACTGTTTTGACTATTCTGTGTGTGGGGAGGGGTTGGTTTTTCTTTTTCTTTTTTTTTTTTTTTTTTGCCACTCCATAAAACATTTAGAATCCTTTGTGTTGATATCCACAAAATAACTTATTGGGGTTTTGCATGGGATTCTGCTGAATCCTCATATCAAGTAGTAAGAACTCATTTCTTGACAATATTGAATATTCTTATCCATAAATATGGAATGTCCCTTTTTAGTTATTTAATTCATCAGATTCTTATAGTTTTCCTCATGTAGATATTGTACCTGTTATTTTACACCTAAGTATTTATTTTGTAGTAATAATGTAAACGGTAATGTTCTTAATTCCAAATTCTACTTGTTCATTGTTGCTATATAGCAAAACAATTAACTTTTGTATATTAACCTTGTATCACACAGCCTCGCTGTAATTGCTTATTAGTTCCAGGAATTTTCACATTGATTCTGTCAGTCTGTCTATGTAGTCAATCATGCCACCTGTAAACTGTTTTATCTCTCCCTTCACTAACTATATACCTTTTTAAGTAGGATGTTGAAATGAGCGAGGAGTGGGGAATCTTTGCCCTGTTACTAATCTCTGTGCGAAGAGTTCAAGTTTCTCACCATCAAGGATGATGTTACCTCTAAGGTTTTTTTTGGTTTTTTTTTTGGGTTTTTTTTGGAGATTTTTAAGTTGAGGTAGTGCCCCTCTGTTTCTAGGCACAGAGGATTTTTACGGCAGTGAATCCATTGTGTTTGGTAATACAATAATAAATACATGTCATCATATAGTTGTCTAAATCCAACAAACATAGACGAATCAACTCTAATGTAAATTACAAATTTGAGATGATATTTTGTCACTGTAGGTTCATATATTGTGACAAATATATATTATTTATGAAGTCAGTGGACGCAGTAGGAATTGTGGAGTGTTTGCTGCTTTCTGGTCAATTTTGCTATGAACCTATAACTGTTAAAAAATCAAGTTTATACATTAGAAATTTTTAATGTGGCAATATTTAGCTGCTTATTCTTCTGTGGTGCAAAGATTCAGGAGTCAACAGATGTGTATTTAATTTATGTCTCTTTACTGTATTGAGAAACAGCCTTTGTATACCTCATTCTCCCCTCTGTGGTCTGTAACAGTCAACTTGGTCTACCAAAGAATAGCCTTAGACATCTCATTCCAGTTAAATTTAGATAATAATTTGATCATTTCTTTTACATATCACAGACCTCAACATACCACAGACTTTTCTATTCCTTTTTTTTTTTTTTAACATTTATTTATTTGAGAAAGAAAGAACAAGTAGGGAAGGGGCACAGAGAGAGGGAAAAAGAGAATCCCACGCAGGCCCCAACTGTCAGCGCAGAGCCTAACGTGGGGCTTGATTTACCAACCGTGAGATCATGACCTGAGCTGAAGTCAAGAGTCAGATACTTATCTGATTGAACCACCCAGGGACCCGTGACTTTTCTATTTCTAATGGTAATGGGAAACCAACTTTCAAGCCAAGTCACATCAAATCACCAAAGCATATATATTCACATCCTTTCATGATCTCACATTATTTAAGCAGGAAATAGTTTAATTCAGGAAAATAAATGCTTATAAAAACTGCTAAAAGAGCTAAAGACATGTGTCCTAGGTCTAGGAATGATTTCCAGAACCATACTCAACTGACCCACTGCTCACCAAGAGCTATAACCTCTGGAGATATGTGGGAATCAAGAAGCTACCACAAGTGACAGAGTTGTAGTCTCCGGACACCCAGGGTAATAGAAGCTGGAGAAAGAGCCAGCTGTGACCCAGAACTTAGGCAGATCAGGGAGACTCTTCTACTGCTGATGCCACCTTAATGGTGTCTGAACATTTTGGAAGCTCAAGAGCAGATGCTGGAACACTGCTGTAGAAAAAGTTCACATTTCCCAACAATTCTAGTTTTGTTACTACTTATATTGCTTTTTAACTCCTTGCCATTAGGTATTTATACATATGTTTTTATAAACTCCTTAAGACCCCTATATACATTTCCCATTTATTTTTAGGTTGTTCTATTATTTTTATTTTTCCATAGTAAATAGCCTCTCGATTGTTTATTTTTTAACGTAACTTTCTTATTCATTTACCAAGAGGTTTGCATATTTTGAGTTAGAGATTAATCTTAAATTAGGCAGGCTCTTTTAAGTTTTGTTGCTCCCTCTTTCACTTCTGTGCTCAACTGTGTGTATAAAGACGTTTCCTTCTCTCCACAGGTGCTTTTGGTCTCCTCATCCCAATACATGTCTACTCTCAATTCTTAGTAGCTTCTACCAAGAGCTAATATTGGGAATATTGCATACCCGGTTTCCATTTTCCACAAAGCAATGGAATAGCTCAATGCCATCTGCAGCTATACCCTGAGCTCAGCAGATTTGCAGCTTTGGCCCCAATAATCACACCTTGGACCTTCTTTTGCTCTACAGAAATTCTTATTTTCTTTTTGAAAAGGGCTATCATTTAAAAGAAAAAAATTTTGTAATGTTTATTTTTGGGAGACAGTGTGAGCCAGGGTGGGGGGGGGAGGGGCAGACAGAGAGAGACAGAGAGAGAGAGAGAGAGAGAGAGAGAGAAAAGGAGGGAGGAAGGGAGGGAGACTCAGATCCAAAACAGGACCCAGGCCCTAAGCTGTCAACACAGAGTCCGATGTGAGGTTCGAACTCATGAATGGCAAGATGATGACCTAAAGCTGAAGCTGGACACTTAATGAACTGAGCCACCCAGGCACCCCAAGGCTATCACTTTTTAATTGGGTGATTTAAATGTACTGTTGCTATTAGTTTGACATGGTGGAATGGCCTCAAAGGTGAATTTTATTAACATATTTTAGAATGTATGTGTATATGTATATATACATATATGTAAATTAGGAAAGCTGTCCATTAAGAGTTAGGTTTGGCACCAAGAAATGGCTGCCCCCTTTACATATCTGAGTATGCATGGGTAAGTTGGAGAAACTTTTTCTTATACTGCATACGTGAGGCACAAAAGCAGGTACTGAAAGCAATTTCAAGTGTAGCGAAGTCACAGTGTACAAACGCCTGCCAGACTCTGAGCCAGGCAAGGGGCTATGCACTATTAGCATCACCTTGAATTGAGAATCTGACCAGTACCCTAAACACAATGTTTGTATTAGTCTCTCTTTGTTTAAAAATGAAGAAAGGGAGAACAGAGGGGAGGAAGCAAAGGACACAAATTTAAGACCCCTGTATACAGAAGTATTGCCAAAGGTCTAGTATAGGTACTCAACAATAATCTAAGTAGACCTATGGAAAGGCCCGTGGGCCTATCTCGGGGCCAAATTTCTGCTTAATAAGTCATGACACATTCGTGTACTATATATAAAACATCCACATTTGGGCCTGAAATAAATCACCCCCCCCTCAAAAAATAGGATATGCATGAAATTCAGAATACAGTGAACAGCTCTGTCTCCAACATGTATTGGCTTCTTTCCCTTTTATACCTAAGAACTATGTTGATTCGAATGTTATATTCAGTGGTATAGAATTGAAAAAAGCAAGGAGCAGTGTTGGGAAAAAGGCAAGGATAGAGCATTTTATGTTCAAAGAATTCCAACAGTAAGTGAATATTGGAACAAGAGAAGCTTAGCATCGAAGCAGCAGATGATGGAAACTCAGTTTACAGAACTACTTCACGAATTGCAAATCGAGCTTAGGGTGGTGCTTCAGGCTGAGATAGAAGAAGACAAACCACCTACCATTCAAGTAAATAGTGACAAGAGCTGTGAAACATGGCATCTACCCTGAGGGCAAACACTCTGCCCAGACAAGGCAAATAAAAATACATCTATGAATTACCACCCAGCAGAAACAAAAAGCAAATTATACTTGATAGAGGAAAAAAAAAAAACTTTGAAAATAACCTTCACAAGAAGAATAGATGTATTTTTTTTTTCTTTTAAGCAAGCAGCAGCTTGTTGTGCTCAAAATAATGCAAGAGGAAATGAGTTATAGGAAGCAGAATCAAGAAACCTTAAGGATAAAACTGACTGAGTTAAGACGGAAAGGGGGCTGGCAGCCTAAGAGTGGCATAATAAAAATCCACATTGGAGGTAGTCCCAATTGGATTTGATTACAGAAAATCAAATCAACGGTATAGAGGGTAAATTTGAGAAACTTATCCAGAATGCACAGAAAAAGAGATCGCAAACTAAGATAACATGTAAAAAGATAAAGCACAAAAATCTAAGAATTGAAAATTAGTTTTCCAGAGAAATAAGCAGAAGCATCACAATGCACAGTGATGAAGACAAAATTCTTTCTTGATCTAAACACACACAAGAAAAAGCCCATCTGAATTTACATAAATAAGCTCATCAACCTAAGGGTGTGTCGGCCTGCTTTTCACAGACATTTATTTGGTGTCCAATCTTTTACACTTACAAATAACCTACATGAGCAGCCTTGTGCATATTGTGTTTCATATTTGTGGAGATTTACCCTAAGAGTGGATTCCAATCCGTGGGTCCAAAGGAAAAATATTTAGGTTAGTTTTTTAAGAGGGCTAAGTAATCCTGTAATGGATTTGTGTAATTGTTCATGCTTATCAGCAGTATAGGAGAATAATCGTTTTCCCGAGCTGTGCCAAGTAAGTGTGTGGTCAAATTTCTGGAGTTTTGCCAATCTGCTAGTAAGATGCGGTATTTCAGAGTAATTTTAATTTACATTTCTCTTCCTGTAATTGACGTCGAGCATGTGTTCATGTTATTATGGGTCATTTGCCTTTCTTTTCTCTGAATTTATCCTCATAGTTATCTCCCTTTTATCTAATGATGGTCGTCTTAATTTTTACAAGCTTATAATTTGGAAATGATTCCTAATGAAAAAAATCTGGAAGCATTTTTTTTCCTTGGTCCTCATTTTGATTTTGCTTATGGAGTTCCTCCTAGTTTCCCCATTTACACAGACTTTTTTTTTTTAATTTTTTTTTTTCAACGTTTATTTATTTTTGGGACAGAGAGAGACAGAGCATGAACGGGGGAGGGCCAGAGAGAGAGGGAGACACAGAATCGGAAACAGGCTCCAGGTTCTGAGCCATCAGCCCAGAGCCTGACACGGGGCTCGAACTCACGGCCCGCAAGATCGTGACCTGGCTGAAGTCGGACGCTTAACCGACAGCGCCACCCAGGCGCCCCACACAGACTTTTTTTTTTAATGTGTTTATCAATCTGATGTTACCGATTCTGAATTTTGAAGTATATTAGAGACTTCACACTTCAACATCAAAAAAATCATTGTTTTTCACTAGTAAATCTATGGTTTCATTTTTTTTAATACATAGATTTCTGACCTTAAAATGGCTTTCCAGTCGTTTCAGATCTTTTTTTCAAGTCTATCTTTCCTACTGCATACATATTTTAGAAGCCAACTTTATCATATACCACATTTTAGGAACTATTTTCGGATTTCCAGTCTATTCCATTGGTCTTACCATGTGCCAAATACATACCATTTTAATTAATACTGTTTTAATAAGGATTTTATATATTATGTCAGAATATCTGGCAGTTACTCTTCACTTCTCTACTTTTTCAGAGTTTTCCTATCAGAAAGACAGAATTATTTTTTCCTACAGGAATTTTTATTAAGATCACATTTAATTTATACATTAATTTGAGAAATCTTTATGAGCAGATAGGAATTATCCTAAAAATACAAATGTCCTTTATTCCAATCTATTATATTAAGGTATATTTGAATTTTTAGATTTCTTTTTTCTTTTCTGATTCATGTTACTACGTTACTATGTAACTTATCTCTCTACACCCTTTGAGATATTTTCTTATGTTTTATCTTCTAATGGGTTATTGTTTGCTACATGAAGGCTATTGGTTTTTGCTTGTTAATTTTATGTCTTATCCTAATAAACATTCAGTCATTGATTTTTTTTTGGATCAGGGGTATCATCATACCTTATACCAATAGAGATAACTTTGTCTTCTTTTCCAGTGCTCCTGCCTCTCAAATTCTTTTGCCTTGGTGCATTAACATCTATAAAACCGTCATTAAAATCATACTGGCAATAGCATGCATACTTTCATTTTTCCTGACTCTAATGGAAAAATATCTACTACTTCCTAATTTTAAAAAGATTCTGAATTTTAGACTCGGTAGATTTTAACATGTTAGTGGAAGAGGAATCAATAAATAGTTCCTTACCTTTTTTTTTTAAATTATGAGTAGGTATTGTATTTTGTTGAATGCCTTTTCAGCATTAGTGGAGGTGCTAATATTTCTTTTATGAGTATGTTAATTATATTAATTCATTACCTAAGAGTAAATGATCCTCACATTCCTATAATAAAACTGTTCATGAGTTATCATTAACATGTGAAAATTCAAATTGCTAATTATTTAGTATTTTTCATTAATCTCTAGTTCTTTTTTAATACTTAATCAACATTGTACATAGGTATCAATGTTTCCTGTCTTCAAAACACATTTCAAGTTTTTCTTTTTCATATTCTGAAGTCATTTTAATACTATTAACATTATCTGGGTTTTGTTGAATTTCCCTAAGATATAATTTTACCCTGCTTTTGGTTTTGTTTAAAAAAAAAAAAACAACTGTGGGGCTAAGATAGAACGTGGTTATAGGTCTTTGATAAATTTGTCTGGGAAATTTATTCTATGGGATTTAGTCTGGAAAATTTTCTTAGATCAATTTTAGTAAATTTTAAGAAATTATCTAATTCATGTTTCTGATATTTGTAGGTATATACAAAAATCAGTCTCATGTCATTCTTTAATTTCCTGTGTTTCAGTATTTTGGGCCTTTCAAGTTGTTTTGGGTATTTGTGCTATTTGCCTTTTAATTTTCTTCATTAAATTACCAAACAGAATAGAAAAGCAGAGCAACTAAGTCCCATTTTTCAGTTATTTTTCATTTTCATCTTTATTTCAATCCTTCTTTGCAGAATGGTTTAATGAGTATTTTTAGACTTTTATATTAATTGTTATGAATAGTGTTCTAGTTATCATTGTAATTGCGTTCTACAGAGTCTGATATATAGCGTTTTTATTACCTTTACATTCAATAAATACTGAAGATTTTAATTTCAAGGTAGAAGAAATGTGAGAATTTTCAAATTTTTTTTTGTTTATATAGTGATATTATTTATATAGTGATATATAGTTTATTATTTTTACCTTACTGAAATTACTGAGATTTTCCTTTGTAAGCTCGTCCTTATTTTCTTTATACTTCATGTTTTTGTTTAAATTTGAGTTCGTTAACATATAGTGTAGTATTAGGTTTAGGAGTAAAATTTAGTGATTTATCACTTACATACAACATCCAGTGCTCAAGTCAACAAATTCCCTGCTTAATACCTATCACCCATTTAACTCATTCCCCACCCATGTCCCTCCATTAACCCTCCATTTGTTCTTTATTATTAAGAGTCTCTTGTGGTTTGTTTCCCTCTCTCTTCCATTTTCCTCCTTCCATATGTTCATCTGTTTTCTTTCTTAAATTCCACATATGAGTAAAATCATATGGCATCTGTCTATGATTGATGTATTTCACTTAGCATAATACATTCTAGCTTCACCCACGTTGCTGCAAATGGCAAGATTTCATTCTTTTTGATGGCTGGGTAATATTCCAGCATATATGTAGACCACATCTTCTTGGGGCTCTCTTCATAGTTTGGCTATTATTGTTAATGCTGCTATAAACATTGGGATGCTTGTACCCCTCTGGTTCTGTATTTTTGTATTCTTTGTGTAAATACCTAGTAGTGCAATTGCTGGATCTTAAGGTAGTTCTATTTTTAATTTTTTGAGGAATCTCCATACTGTTTTCCAGAGAGGCTGCATCCATTTGTATCCCTACACAAATGGAAGACAGTTTCCTTTTCTCTCTGTCTTCACCAACATCTGTTGCTTCCTGTTGTTAATTTTAGCCATTCTGACAATTGTGAAGTGGTATTGTAGTTTTATTTACATTTCCGTGATGATGAGTGATATTGAGCATCCTTTCATGTGTCTGTTAGCCATCTGTAGGTATCCTCTTGGAAAAATGTCTAGTGATATCTTGTGCCCATTTCTTTACTATTTATTTTTTGAGCATTGGGTTAGTAAGTTCTTCATAGATTGTGGATACTAAACCTTTATCAAATGTCATTAGCAAGTATTTCCTCCAATCCTGTGGGTTGCTTTTTAGTTTCATTGACTGTTTCCTTCACTGTTCAGAAGCTTTTGATCTTGATGAAGTCCCAATAATTCATGTTTGCTTGTGTTTTCATTGCCTCTGGTGATGTGACTAGTAAAATGTTGCTGGCATCGAGGTCAAAGTAATTGGTGCCTGTATGCTCCTCTAGAATGTTAATTGTTTCCTGCCTTACGTTTAGGACCTTCATCTACTTTGATTTTCTTTTTGTGTACAGTTTAAGAAAGTGGTCTAGTTTCATTCCTCTACATGTTGCTTCCCAGTTTTCTCAGCACTTTGTTGAAGAGACTGTCTTTATTCTCTTGGATATTCTTCCATGCTTTGTTGAAGATTAGTTGACCATATAGTTGTGGGTCCACTTCTGGGTTTTTTATTCTGTTCCATTGATCTTTGTGTCTGTTCTTGTGCCAGCACCATAATCTATCGATCACTACACCTTTCCAATATAACTTGAAGTCCGGGATTGTGATTCCTCCAACTTTCCTCTACTTTTCAAGACTGCTTTGGCTATCGGGGTCTTTTGTAGTTCCATATTCTTTTTAGGATTCTGTGTTCTGTCTCTGTGAAAAAAGCTGGCAGTATTTTAATAGGGATTGCATTAAAAGTATAAATGGTTTTGGGTAGTATATACACTTTAATAATACCTGTGTTCTTCCAATCTATGAGCATGAAGTATTTTTTCCATGTGTTTATTTTTTCCATCTTTTTTTGTCCTCTTCAATTTCTTTCATCAGTGTTCTATTCTTTCCCAAGTACAGATCTTTTACCTCTTTGGTGAAGTTTATTTCTAAGTATCTTATTGATTTTGGTTTAATTGTACATGGGACTAATTCTTTGAATTCCCTTTTTGCTGCTTCATTTTTGGTGTGTACAAATGCAACAGACATATGTTGAATTCCTATCCTGCAACTTGGCTGACTTTATGCATCGGTTCTAGTAACTTTTTCGTGGAGTCTTTCAAGTTTTATACATAAAGTATCATGACTGCAAATAGTCAAAGTGTGAAGTCTTTCTTGCTGAATTGGATGCCTTTTATTTACTTTTGTTTTCTCACTGCTGAGGTTAGTACTCCCAGTACTATGTAAAATAACGATGGTGAGAGAGGGCATCCATGTCTTGTTTTTGACTGTGGAAGAAAAGCTCTCAGTTTCTCCCCATTGAGGATGATATTAGCTGTGTGCTTTTTATATATGGCTTTTATGATGCTGAGGTATGTTCCATCTATCCCTCATTTTTTGAGGATTTTCATCCAAAATGGATGTGGTACTTTTTCAAATGCTTTTTTCTGCATCTATAGAGAGAATCCTATGGTTCTTACCCTATATTTTATTAATGTGATATATCACATTGATCGATTTGCAAATATTAAACCACTCCTGCAGCTCAGGAATGAATCCCACTCTATCCTGGTGAATACTTCTGTCAGTGTACCCTTAGATTTGATTTGCTAGTATCTTGGTGATAATTTTTGCATCCAGGTTCATCCAGGATATTGGCCTATAATTCTCTTTTTTAGTGGGGTCTTTGTCTGGTTTTGAAATCAAAATAATGATATGGCCTCATAGAATGAGTTTTAAGTTTTCCTTCCATTTCTATTATTTGGACCAGTTTGAGAAAAACAGGTATTAATTGTTTTTTAAATGTTTCATAGAGTTCCCCTGGGACACCATCTGTCCCTGAACTTTTGTTTAAGAGATTTTTGATTACTGATTCAATTTCAGTGGTTATTGGTCTGTTCAAATTTTTCTATTTTTCCAGTTTTAGTTTTGGTAGTCTATATGTTTTTGGGAATTTTTTCCACTTCTTTCATGTTGTCCAAATTGTTGGCATGTAATTTTTCACAATATTGTCTTATAATTGTTCATATTTCTGCAGTGTTGGTTCTGTGATCTCTCTACTCTCATTCATGATTTTATTTATATGGGTTCCTTTCTTTGTTCTTTTTGAAAAGTCTGGCTAGAAATTTATCAGTTTTATTCATTCTTTTAAAGAATGAGCTCCTTGTTTCATTGATCTGTTCTACTGAATTTTTGTTTCTATATCATTTATTTGTGCTCTAATTTTTATTTTTTCCCTTTTGCTGGTTTTAGGCTTCATATGTTCATTTTGTAGCTTCTTCATATTTAAAGTTAGATTGCTTAAGATTTTTCTTGCTTCTTGAGGTAGACCTGTATTGCTATACATTTTCCTCCTCGAACCACTTTTCCTGCATCCTACAAGTTTTCATTTTTTCCATGTATTTTTTTAAATTTCTTCTTTAATTTCCTGATTAACCCATTCATTTTTTTAATTTTATTTTTGAGAGAGAGAGAAACAGAGATCGAGAGAGAGAGAGAGACATGGTGAGCAGGGGATGAGCAGAGAGAGAGGGAGACAGAATCCGAAGCAGGCTGCAGGCTCTGTGCCATCAGCACAGAGCCTGACATGGTGGTCAAACTCATAAACTGTGAGATCATGAACTGTGCCAAAGTTGGATGCTTAACCAACTGAGCCACTGAGGTACCCCACCCATTCATTATTTAAATGATCTTTAATGTACCTGCATTTGTGGTCTTTCCAAATTTTTCTTGTGTTTGGCATCAAGTTTAAGAGCACTGTAGTCAGAACAGGTTCATGGTGTGATTTCAACCCGTATTTATAGAGACCTGATTTGTGACCTACTATGTGATTATAGAGAATATCCCATGTGCACTCCAGAAGAATGTGTATTCTATTGCTTTAGGATAAATGTTCTGAATATATCTGTTAAGTCCATCTGGTCCAGTGTGTCATCCAAAGCTATAGTCTCCTTGTTGATGTTCTGCTTAAGTATTCTATCCATTGCTGTAAGTGGGGTGTTGAAATCCATTACTATTACGGTATTATCAATGAGTTTCTTTGTTATTAATTGCTTCATGTATTTGGGTGCCTCCAATTTGGGGAAACAAATACTTACAATTGTTACATCTGTTGGATAAACCCTTTTATTATAATACCGTGTCCTTCTCACCTCTTCTTACAATCTTTGTTTTAAAATCTAGTTTATCTGATAGAGGCATGGTTACTTAGGCTTTCTTTTGACATCCATCACTAGGATAAATGGTTCTCTAACCCCTCGATTTCTATCTGGAGGGGTCTTTGGGTATAAAGTAAGTCTCTTTTAGGCAGGATATGACAATGTAAAAAAACACAAGACCCATATCTTTTAATTGGAGCATTTACTTTGGTTACCTTTAGAATGATTATTGACCTTTATGATTTAATGCCATTGTTTTACCTCCAGAAATTCTGGAGATTTTCTGTGTTCCTTTCCACTCTTTGTTGTCTTTGGTCTGTCTTCCCCAAAAAGAGTACCCTTTAAAATTCTTGCAGGTGTAGTTTAGTGGCCATGAACTCCTTTAGTTTTTGTTTGTCTGGGAAACTCTATCTCTCCTATTCTGTATGACAGACTTGCTGTATTGTTGGCTGCATATTAATCCCCTCAGTACACTGAATATATTATACCAGTCACTTCTGGCTTGCCAAGTTTCTGTGAAGATATCTGCTGTTAACCTTACTCATGCTTATTATTTTTTTTTAATTCTATGTGTATTTTCAGTGAACAAGTCAATATTTACTTTTTTTTTTTTTAATTCCTTACACTTAGGTTTTCTATACTCTTATTTTGGTCTCTAGACATTTCGATGACTGAATTGCCTCACAGTTGTGTTTTGTTGTGTTTGTATTCTTTTTTTGGTATCTTCTAAAGTTTTTGCTTCATGTAGATTGCTACCGTATTTCTTGATGTACAAATGTCCACAATTGTTTTAAATGTAATTTTTTTTTCTTCCGGAGTAGATTCCTTAATGCCCCTTACCCATTTAGCCCATCCTCCTTCTGCAACCCCTCCAGTAACACCTGTTTGTTCTCCCTATTGAAGAATCTCTTATGTTTTGTCCCCCTCCCTGTTCTTATATTTTTGCTTCCCTTCCCCTATATTCATCTGTTGTGTATCTTAAAGTCCTCATATGAGTGAAGTCATGATTTTTGTCTTTCTCTAACTTTGCTTAGTGTAATACCCTCCAGTTCCACCCACATAGTTGCAAATGGCAAGATTTAATTCTTTTTGATTGCCCAGTAATACTCCATTGTAATTATATACCACATCTTCTTTATCTATTCATCCATCGATGAATATTTGGGCTCTTTCCATATTTTGGCCATTGTTGATAGTGTTGCTATAAACATTGGGGTGCATGTGTCCCTTCTAAACAGCATACCTGTAACCCTTGGATAAATACCTGGTAGTGCCACTGCTGGGTCATAGGGTAGTTCTTTTTTTTGAGGAACCTCCATACTGTTTTCCAGAGTGGCTGCACCAGTTTGCATTCCCACCAACAATGCAAAAGAGTTCTTCCTTCTCAACATCCTCACAACATCTGTTGTTGCCTGAGTTATTAATGTTAGCCATCTAACAGGTGTGAGGTGGTATTTCATTGTGGTTTTGATTTGTGTTTCCCTGATGATGAGTGATGTTGAGCATTTTTTCATGTTTTGGTTGGCCATCTGGATGTCTTCTTTGGAGAAGTGTCTATTCATGTCTTTTGTCCATTTCTTCAGTGGATTATTTGGTTTTTGGGTGTTGAGTTTGAGAAGTTCTTTATAGATTTTGGATACTAACCCTTTATCTGATATGTTACTTGCAAATATCTTCTCCCATCCTGTTGGTTGTCTTTTAGGTTTGCTGATTGTTTCCTTCGCTGTTCAGAGCTTTTTATTTTGATGAGGTTCCAGTAGTTCATTTTTGCTTTTGTTTCCCTTGCCTCTGGAGACGTGTTGAGTAAGAAGTTGCTGCAGCCAACATCAAAGAGGTTTTTGCCTGCTTCCTCCTGGAGGAGTTTGAGGGCCTCCTGTCTTATATTGAGGTCTTTTGGCCATAAACCTTGCCTTCCTATCTTGTACTATTTTCTTTGATATGTTTGCTCATTTATCTTTATTCTGTCTGAAACTCACATTCAGCATATAGTTGGCTTTTTCTCTGTATTCCAAATCAAAAGCATGTGTTAGTATGTTAGATGAGCCCTAGTTAATGATTTTAAATATTTGAGAAATATAGTTTTAAGAACACTTAAGAGAATAAAGGTGTTGAGTAATGAAAAAGAATAATTGGTTAGTCTTTGGAGAATCAAATACTGCCAATGTAGCAAAAGGAGTTTAAGTAAGAATCCAACAGAATGATCCTCATCTAGTGCTTACTAGCCAAGTACTTGGTCATTTAATTGTATCCTAAAATCCTCATCTCTAAATGAATAGTATTTACATTCATCATGAAAAAGCTTCACTAAGATGGCAGTATAATAGTTGGCGCACAGTACGTTTATTTCTAATAAGCATAATAGTAAAATATAGAAATCTGTATTTATCATTTACCATAATGAATGAAAATTACACAATCTAATCACATTGAATTCAACATTTTTGTAATGCTTTGCTATCTATCAAAATTGACAAAATTTAAGAGACAAAGAAATTATTAAAAATACATATGAATTTATTAATAACACATAATTTTTAAATATATAAGGAAAATTCATGAGGAAACCCACATCACCTAAGATTAACAGACTTCTTTCAGTCTTTGGTAGCCCAGAAAGATATGAATATAGAAATACATAGGTTGAGGGCTGCCTGGATGGCTCAGGTCATGATCTCTTGGTTCCTGGGTTTGAGCCCCATGTTGGGCTCTGTACTGATAGCTCAGATCCGGGAGCCTGCTTCAGTTACTTTGTCTCCCTGTCTCTCTGAACCCACCCCCCCCCCGCCCCACTCTCACTCTGTCTCTCTCCCTCGGTCTGAAAAATAAATCCACGTTAAAAAAAATTATAAAACAAGGAAATACATAGTTTGAGACTTCAAACTAACTGATAACAAAAAAATTCTCTCTTCAATCTACAAATGCCTTTTTTATCATATGTATATATATAACAAAATACATAATAAAATATGAAGAGGGATGTGTCAGTGGCTCAGTCAGTTAAGCATCTGACTTCAGCTCAGGTCATGATCTCGCTATTTCCAAGTTCAAGCCCTGCATTGGGCTCTGTACTGACAGCTTAGAGCCTGGAGTCTGCTTCAGATTTTGGGCCCTCTCTCTCTGTCCCTCCACCACTTGTGCACGTGTGCATGCACTCTCTCTCTGTCAAAAAAAAAAAAAAAAAAAAACCCAAAACCCCACAACATTCAATCACTTAAAAAAATAAAAAATAAGTAAAATAATATACGAGAAAAACCCTCAAGAAATTCTAGAAATGAGGTCCTATTTTAATAATGAAATTTCCAATAAACCAAAACATCTGAACAACCTATCCATCACTGTAGAAGTTATCTCCTAGTAATCTTTAAGCCCATAGCTAAGTCAGTGAAACATTTTCCTGAGCATCATAGACACTGGAAAGTATTCAGTTAAATACAAAGTAAGGAACCAATTCATAATATGAAAGAGCCAAAATAAATGAACATAATTCTATTCTACATATGAGAAAACCGGTAGTGGATTCTATGGAAAACAAAGTTTAAAGAGAAAAAAACTATCACACTAAAGAAAATAATCACTAAATCTGTTTTTTTTTGTTTGTAAAACCAAGCAATGAAAATGAATATAAACCAATGAATTTTTTTTATCAGAAGCAAATGAGATATACAAAAACAATAAAAAGCTAAAAAAAATAATCATATAGTAGATTTATGGTATTAAAATAGCATATTAGCAGGAAGTCCCCGCTAAGAAGTTAGGACCTTCTGAAGGAAGTAGAGACATATAAAAAATAAAACCCCCCAAAATGATTTCAAGAGATGAATACTCAAACTTCAAAAATTTAAAAAGTCTAACCTAAAAAGGTGTTATAGAGTAGACAAAGACCTGTGATGTTAATAGAAAAGATGCTTTTTTAAAAAAAATTCTTTTATTGTTTATTTATCTTTGAGAGAAAGAGAGACAGAGAGATTGTGAGCAGGGGAGGGGCAGAGAGAGACAGAGTCACAGAAACTGAACCAGGCTCCAGGCTCTGCAGGGCTAGACTCCAGGAACCATGAGATTATGACCTGAGCTGAAGTCAGACACTCAACCAACTGAGCCACTCAGGTGCCCCGCGAAGATGCTTTTGATAGGCAGTGAAATAAATAGCTGATTTCATGATCGGGAGACTACTACTTCAGCATTGATCATGTAGGTAGAAAATAAACTATCCAAAATAATTAAATATGTAACGTGTATATTGGCATACATTTCATAAATGTATACATTTATGTATTGTATATTTGTCACATTGAAATATTGATTTTTTTCAATGTTACAATGCCGCATCTGATTTGTATCTTAAAGTCCTCATATGAGTGAAGCCATATGAACATAGGGGAAGGGGAGCAAAAATAACATAAAAACAGGAATTGGGACAAAACGTAAGAGACTTTTAAATATGGAGAACAGAGCATTACTGGAGGGGTTGTTGGAAGGGGGATGGGCTAAATGGTTAAGGGGCATTAAAGAATCTACTCCTGAAGTCATCGTTACACTATATGCTAACTAACTTGAATGTAAATTTTTAAAAAATAAAGAAAAAACCTAACAGTTTACCATGCAATCTCTCTCAACAGATTTAACTGTTTAATAATTCTAAAGCTCTTGGAGGAAACCTGGAGCATTCTTTTCCATTCAGAACAGCCAAAATTAAGGTATTCAACTCACACACATTCAAAAGCATTTCCCCCAAATGTTTGGTATATCTATTTCCCATATTAGGAAGTAGATTCTCAGCACAAGAGAGAGAACTAGTGCCAATTATCTTTTAGGTGATCAGAGACAGTATCATAAATATCTAATCAATAAATAAATTTTCTAAATGGCCAAAATCCCACATTCCATTTCTTCTGAAATTCATTGTATAGGTCAAAGCTCACTAGGGACTGAAAAATCCCATTTAGCTGATAATGTTTAATCAAATAAACTTCCCAAGTATGGTGTAGCCCACTTTTCCTCCAACCTATGCCCAAATGCATACTTCAAGTTCTAAATATTTGATTTTCTAGTGTGTCTAAGCCTGCATCTTCCAAGTATTTTACTCAAATACCAATTCCAAATAAACTCAAAGTGTAGTAAGACAGACAACACTTTTAGAGTATGTTAACAAATATGTGATCATGCTGTGAATAAGAAATTAGCCCTTCCGAGAAGGGCTAACGAATTACCCAGTAAGACCTTACCAAGGATTAATACCTCAACTGACCTACAGAGGACACCTGGAGTGACCACCTTCGTAGAAATTCAGGAATGAAAATGACCAAAGCAGATCATGGAAACGTTTGAATATTTTAACAGACTATTGGAGACCCCGAAATCATTAAATAAGCATTCCTATAAAGTATCTTTTACCTAAAATTGTCTCAAGTGTGCTGACCAAGTGTCCATTTTTCAGGTTTTTAATTTCTCCTTTAGAATCCATAAAATAACATAGTTTAATTTTCTTAGATTTTATTAACTATTGCATTTACTCAAGGCTATCTTTTTAAGAATTAAGCTATCAATATACATTAATCAATTGAGTCATTTTTTTTACTATTTTAAGAAAAAAGCTGATTTCAATAAGGCTAATTAGCAAATCCAAGTAGGAATAATCACTTTAATAGATTTTCATTCTCAGATGTGTACGTTTATAGTTAATACAAATTGCTAAATCGATGTAGCAAAATGTCTTTAAAAATTGACTGTACTACTATTAGTAACTAATGTTTACTCATCCAAGCACTTCTATACTTGTATTCTAAAAATGCTATCCGATTATGGTGTTCTTTTAAATTCCCCACATAATTCTGTGAACAGAGTTAGTGTTTAATACAAGCTGATTAAATTCAAGTAGATGAAATTTAGACTAAGTTTTGAGGGTGTACAATCTCAATATTTGAAGACACTTAGCTATTAATTTTCATGCTAATGAAGTATGTTATACAAGAGATGTATCAAAATTAAAAGTCAACCATATTTCACTTAAGCATAACATCTCAGTGAATAGTAATGTTACTTGGAGTATGTACCTAATCGTAAAAATGGTAGCCAACACTCACTTTTGGGGGTATTAAGTGTCATACTGGGATTAAAACTGAATATGGCCCAACTGATGATTTCCTTTTAACTAATACCTATAAATATAGATATAATTATCCATCAAGAGGACCAACATTTGTTTCTGATTTTCCAATCCCTAGGCTAGATGTTTTACCTATCATTTTATTTCAGTATACATTCAAATAAAGATGCCTATTTATAAAATTCGCTAGTACCATTACCAAAATCAAAGGCATACTGACACTTAACATTCCTAGTGTGTAATATTGTTTTCTTAATCTGAGTGCAGCAAATTCCATAACCAGCAGGTCACAGTTTCAGTTTTGCAGCTTTTGGGTTCTTAGCAGCTTTATCTTCTGATAGGCTATAAACTTCATGAGGGCAGGGATTATGTATGGTTTTGCTCATGACTGTAGCCCTAATGTTTTACCTCGTCGTTTAGAAGATAGCAGGCACCCAATATTGATTTAATAAATAAAAGCAGGTAATATGAATAGCTATTATGTGCTCTGACAAATTAGAGCATTAATTTTATTTAAAGCACATTATAGTTTCTCATGTAAATGTTCTTTAATAATCATCCTAAGCTTTCTGTTATAAAGCAAAAAAACAAAAACAGAAAGTAAAAAACTAAGCATTATTTGAAAACAAAGTTCATTATACAATAACTGAAATGTAGTAAGTGCATCTCTAGTCATTGTTTTCACGGTTTTCAATACATTACTCATTTAAGCTATACCATGTCCTTTGAAATACACACCATTGTTAATCCTATTTTGCCAATGTCTAAGTCTTAAGGAAGTTACTTTCCAAAAATCAACTAGTTACGAAGCAGTGAAACCAAGAATCAAACTCATGATGTCTAATTTTAGTCCTGGATTAACCTCTATAATTTACATTAACTTTTCCTTATTTTCATGCAAGAATATAAAATATATGACCATATATGCTTGCCATTCATTTGATTAAATGTTTTAGAAGGCATCGTGGTTTTTCTTAAAGATAAAACATCAATGTTTAATGGTATATATACACACATTTTTTTATTTATGCTATGATTAAAGACCTTAGGAATTCAATGTCAGTTTCCAGACAACTACTAGGTTCATTGTTCAGCTGAGCTTCTTGATGTACCCATCATTTTTACATGCATTTTAAAAAGCTGATTCCATGATGTAACATACCTCAGAACCAAAGGCTTAGCATTTCTGGTTTGATACAGGGCAAGTACTTACTGTATTTTCTATAGAAATATAATTCATTTTTCTTTGATGTTCATATACTGCATTATTTCATAGACTATCTTTGTAAAGTGCCCCAATACCCTGCGAAGTGTACAAAACAATGGATACCATTCTGGTTCATATAAAGAAATTAAGCTTTGAGATCAATTTTGTTATTATCCTTCCCTGACAACATAGTACCACTTTGCTTTCACTCCATTACAGGCATCACTTATAATCAAGAAATACTTGACAGGTACACTGTAATCATGAATTAATTGTCTGGAAATTTGTATCATTCATTATTTTTGGATTTGGAGAACCTCAGTAAGTGGTGGGTGAACAGCAGTATCTCTAGTTCCAAGGCTTATTTACGTGTGTTCGAATCTTCTCATCAGTGTTGTCACCACTGGGTGCCCTATCTCATTCTTACACATTTTCTCATATCCATATTATGAAAGTTGATGTAATTCCTCCAAGACCAAAGGGATGAAAATGAGTGTGTGTGAATAACACAGCATTCATCTCCTTACTGCACGATTTCTTGGAATAGGAGTATATATCATACCAATTTACGCATCATCTGATAACTTATAATACAGCCTTATTTCTAATCAAATTTCATTTATTGTGCCAGTGCCCTTCCATGCCTTTTTGTAACACTCAGGCTTCTTTTCTTATATGTCCAAGCCTTAAGTTAGTGTAGCTGTATTAACTAACCACCACCTCAAGTAACAACACTTTTGCTTCCTTTTCTCAAAAACTCAAGCCCTTTCTCTAAACATAGCACATTATTCACTGTGGTTTATTCCACATGTACCTTATTGATTTCCTTTTTATTGCCTCATATCCAATTCCCACTGTAGCTCTTCTTTACCTACCCACTAACTATAGTTTCATGTCATTCTCTGCATTCTATTACTGACCCTGTGTTCAAGTGTTTGTCTCACAAAGTCACCTAACCAGTCCTTTTATCTTGAATCTATTCTTAAATGATTGCCATAGTGGTCAAAGACGAAACTGATCATGCTTATGATTATAAATGCCTTCCCTGACTTAAGGACAAATTTCAAACCCCAAGTTTAACATACAATGTTCTTGGCTGCAACCTACCTATATAAGCCTAATTTCCCACCCTTCCTCATATTAGAGGCTGTGTTCTAGCTGCAGCCATCAACCTGTCGTTTACTTGCAAGCCTTCTTACATACCCCTCTACCTGACATTCACGTTTCTGCCACTTCCACATATGCTGCTTGCTGCTAATCAGTCTAAATTCTTTGTGAACATCTTTTGCACTTGAAAGTACCTCTAACACTCAGTCTGTCAAGATAGGCTTCCTGTGAATGCACTCTGTACACACGTTTATCGTGACACAGCATTCTACTTTAACAGTTGCCTGTGTCTTTGGCTAGGCCATTAGCTTTAATTTTAGGCAGTCTTTAAGAGACACCACGATGATCCCCTCCTCCTGGTGTGCATACCTCATTGATCCTCTCCCCTGCGAGTATTGGACGTATCCCCTCACTTCTAACCAAAGATAATAGAAGAAGTAATGAAACATGAGTTTATACTAGGTTCTAAAAAGACTGTGGCTTCCATCTTGGGGTCACTCTGTCTTGTTTTTATAGTCTGAAGGCAACTGTCATGTTGTGAGCTGCCTTGTGGAGAGGCCCATGTAGCAAAGAACTGAGGCAATTCCATGGTCAATAGCCAACAAAGTGGACTTTGAGAATAGCCACATGAGTTCAGAAAAAGACAAGGTTGGGACACCTGGGTGGCTCAGTCGGTCGGACGACAGACTTCGGCTCTGGTCATGATCTAACTGCTTGTGAGTTCGAGCCCCGTGTAGGGCTCTGTGCTGACAGTCCAGAGCCTGGAGCCTGCTTCAGATTCTATGTCTCCCTCTCTCTCTGCCCCTCCTCAGCTCACACTCTGTCTCTCTCTCCTTCAAAAATAAATAAACATAAAAAAAAAAAAAGACAACAAGGCTTTAGGTCAGACTCTAACCCTTCTGGCAGCTTAAAAACAACTTCAAGGACTTCCTTGTCCAGAGAAACCCAGCTAAGCTCTTCCTGGATTTCTGATCCACACAAACTATGAGGTAATAAGTATTTGTTATTTTCAACTGTTAAGAACATGAGTTAAGCTACAACTTAAGTTAGAAAATTTTTAAGTCAATTAATACTATTTAAATGTTTACTCCGAACCCCTACCAATAAATTTGAGGTATTCAAACTTCAAACATCTGAAAAAATAGTTTCTAACCTTGTTCATTCCAAGTATTTTTTCCACCCAAAGAGGACACAAAGTCTTCCAATATTGCAAATGTATCGTAAATCAACATTTGACTATGTATATCCAGGGGCAGACATGAAATTTCACAAAGATAAAATTAGCAAAATGCTCCGAAGCTTTTTCTCTAGGATCACATTTTTTAAATCAGTTGTATAGTGGCATAATGTAAGGCATAAGTTTTATTTTAGGGTTTAAAAATCAAATGACTCTCATGTAGGTGGCACAGTGTCTACATATAAGAAGGATGCCCTATTTCCCTAGGCATTAATTTGACTTCTTAAGCTGAGAAAACCCATCTTTTTCCTAGAAAGAACCCCACCAATTATCCTTTTATTATATTTTCATAATAACAAATATTGCCTCGTGCAAGATTTCCCCATTAGTGTTTTATATTTAAGTGCACACAGTCTGTTTAATCCTTCAACTTTATCATACTTCACTGATTAATCTAGTTTAAATACCATAAAAGTCCATAACCATTGCTATAAAAACTTATGCTTGCTTATTAAACTAGCTACTTTGCCACTGTCAAATGCAAGCAATAAAATTGTGCATAAATATAATGGAGCAAACATTTTTGCAATTGCTAAATAGATTTTATCTTGTGCATATGAATGCCTTCAATTTAATTCAAACTTACATGATGAGCAACTAAAATATATTCTGTATAAATGTACTTTAATATTTAAACTGTGCCTCTGGCTATCTAGTATGGATGCCTCTTCACTGAATAGTCCTTGACATGATATATGTATTTGTATTTTTAAGGCACACACAAGACTCTTCTTAACATGTTCAAGATCTTCCTACTGAGAAAAGACTTCAACCAGAAAAGTCTGGACAAGTAAAATGTACCCGATTTGTGTTACACAACTTAATTATCTGTTATTTGAGTCTTAAATAATCATGGTTGGTACCCTCAAATAGATTTTGGTGGAGGGGGAAGGCTTAAAATGAAGATGGGAAAGAAAAATACTCTAATTTTGTCACTCTGTAATATCACCTTGATCTTAATTGCTTTCTAATTATACCCTGGAGTTGTTGTCAAAAGCTTTATTACTATCAGAAGAGCTTTAGCGATTTTCCCAAAACTTTTATTTATGCCATGTTGTCAATAGAGCTTTGAACATAGCACTTCAGGAAAAGTCATGTAACTGAAGGATTGACTAAGATCTCCAAGTCCACCCAAGGATATGCTCTTATAAATAACAGTAATGGGTTCCATCATTAGCTCAGACTGGGGCTTGCTCATCACCATAATGACAGATGGCTTTAAAAGATGTCCAGCACTGGATTGAGATGAATGGGCTGTGTGGCTTCTTACTCAGCAGTACTGGGGCTGTATATGTGTATTTTTTTCTTTTCTTGGTTTATCACTGCATACTTTTCACATCCATAAGGGAGATTAGTGTTCTCCGGCAAATGGAAATTGTTAATACACATCCATCAACAGAGAACAGAATGAGCAGAGATAAACACAAAAAAAAATACATTCCATTTTTCATCAAATTCAGAGAGAAAATGATCTATTTTTCATTCAATCAATGGATAGCTAAAAATATCCTGGACTTACTATTCCTCCTTGTGTCTAAACACAATTCATAAGTCTTAATTCATTAGACTAATGTGTTTATAAGGCAGTTGAAATGTCAAAGCTCTGCTGGATTTAGTATAAACTTAAATTCCATTACCTGGCAGGCATTAATTGCTTATGGAGCATAGGGATTCTTCCCAAGGGTCTTATATGTTTCCTTTTGTCATTTTGCTAACTATTCTGTCTAGACGAACTTAAAGCCCTTAATCCACCATTGGGATCAATAAACTGCACAATAATTCAGTCCTAATAATTAGCTTTCACTTAAACACAAATGGTCATTTCATTGTGAACTGCAGTACAAAATGATAATGAAATAATTAAAAAGACAGATGAAAGAGTGACTTAATAGGGAAGAGGCCTTACTGTTCAATTAGAGGCATTACCATTCAACCTTTTTATTACTGCCACAACCTTTCAATTTTTAAAAAAAATAATACTTCAAGCTCTGCTCATTTAACCCATGGCAGTATCACTATTATATGCAGTCTTATGGTGGGAGCCTTATGCCTCAGACTGCCGTGAAGCAGTTGTCTTTCTGAAATCATTAAAATGGTGTCTATTTCATTCAAAGGTCTATCAATTGTATATAAATCATACTACCATAGTGTCCTGATTTCTCCTATTAGGGATTTTCTCAAGCCTTCCCAATTTCTTTTTAAACAGGATTAGCTCTGCCTAGTTCCTTTGAAACAGCCCTCCAATTGTGTAGAGCGGTTTTAAGGTACTTTATGTTCTGAAATAAATCGTAAAGGCATCTCATCCACCCCACCCCACCCCCGGCAATTTCCTAAGACAGTCCACAGTACAAAAAATTGTTCCTATTTGCTGAACTGCCAAGTTAGTTCTAACTCCAAAAAAAGGTACCAAACTTCATTAACCTTTTAATGCATTCTCACAGATGTAGGGTGATAGATACATTTGAATCTTTATGATCAAAGCACTAGCCTAATAGAAATATCTTTCACTTTACCTTTGCCATGTCCTGTTTTCATTTTCATTTCTGCTCTATCCTCACAAGGATATGGACATGCTGTTCTTCTACTTTGCCAGGAGCTGGAGACATTCATTATCAATTACAGCAAAACTCGCTACTGTTCTTGCTATTGGTACAGGAGATAGGGCCCTTGGGCTTCCCCAGCCTCTTTGAAAGTAAGGTAAAAATCTCCAGGAAAAGTCTCAGCCCATTAATCGTGATCAAACTTGTGAAGACATACCACAAAATGGACATCCCAAATGAGACATAGCTGTATTTTCCCACATACTACGGCGATAGGTCTTCAACTTAGAAAAACACACATACTGTCAGTATTAAAAAGAAGCTTGTGACCATAATCTTCACATATAGTCATAATATCTGGTACAAAGTAGGAATAGGGTCTCAAATACTTGGTTAATGACTAAGTGAAAAAAAGCTACAATCTCAATTGCCCAGCTGTTACCCAAAGTCAAAACCAAACCAACAAACCTACCAACAAATGAGACTCAACGTATGTAAGATCATCTTCCTCAAGTTTGACACAGCAGACTCCCCTGGTAAAAACTTAACCTGAACAATAGAAGGGTACATACATACACATCTTACCCACATACTTTTTTTCTAATTATTATGCAGTAGAGCTCCCACCACACTCAGTCTGTGATGTATATATAGCCTATGTGTTTTTTTTTTACCTGAATTATTCTGAATTTTGAAATATATCCATTGGCAAGAGTTTTAGATATGCAGTATTAATTGGAAGCTATAATGAAATATAGCCTGTACTTAAACACACATCAGACAAAATTAACCTTTAAAGTTTAGCCTGTCAGTACCCAAAACAAAGGAGACCAAAAAAATACAGCGGTGCATGGTCCATAAACCTGGTACTACACAGAGTCCAAGTTTCTTTCAACCAAGAGTTATACTTACTTCTTAAATACACTAAGCATCTGACAAGTGTTCTCGGGAATGAGCCACAATTCACCTAACTTTAACAAGCTGCTAACAGTAGTGAAATCTTCATGGACCATATTAGAAAAGGAGAATTAAGGATTAGCAGCTCGTTCATTTTGCCAGTGTTTCCAAAATTCCTTCTTAAGAATCAGAAACACTGTTTTAAGGTTTCTTTTCCCATCCCTTTAACTCCTGAGTCACTATACCAGGAAAGGGGCTCAGTAATTCAATCAATAGTTGGTACACAGATGAAATTGTCTTCAGACTACAGAATGATATTTTGTCCAGTTCACTTAGTTTGATAGAAATTCAAAGTCACGTATTTCCTTCATGTTGATGCAAAGCACGCAGTGTTCTCTCAGAAGATGTTCCTTTTTGTGGACAACTACATGGAAGAAAATTTATAAATAACTAGTATTTTCTAAGTGAGTAAGTGAATACTATTGTTCATCATTTAGTGTTTTAGGAGTTTAGTTTCTCACAACCAAAATTGAGTTACAATGCAAAAAGTTACTGATTTTTCCAAATGGATTTCTGGAAGTATTAAGGGGAGAATCTAACTCTGGATTATTGTAAATCCATTACAGTTTTCCTGACTTGCCCATTTCCACCCCAATTAGCTAACTGCCCTCGTTTTAAAATAGTAATTTTACTTTAAAATTTTATTAAGTTTCTTATGTTAGCATTATATGAGCATGGCATATGATTTTTGCAGTATTAATATTGACTCTGGTTACATCAACTACACTGAACATTGAAATGGTCCACATAATCATGAAGGCTAACTTAAGACAGAGACCCAGCAGTAATTGTTGATACCAATTTCTATGTGTGACAGTTTCTCTGATTCTAAAAAAAAAAAAATTTCTCAAGCAAAAGTAAGGTCAATACCAGAGATTTATGTTCAAACATTAGAAATATTGGTTTCAAATTTATTTCCTTCTCAACATTTTTCATTTTCATAATTCATTTTATGAAATAATCTTGATTTCCAGTTGGCCTTTAACCTTGAGTTTAACCCATCAGTAAGGAGTTTTTATACCTTGTTCTTTTTACCCAATTAGGTCATTCTCACTTTGCATGTACTCTTACAGTCTGAGATTAAAGACAGAGAAAGAATGGACAAGCACTGAGACTCTGTATTTCAGTACTTCATGATTTTCTTTGATTTCAAATATCATTTGTGTGGTCATAACTATCTTGGCATTTCTGAACACGGCATGCTTTAATGTCATCTGCTTTGCCATACATTGTTCCCTTTGCCAGGAACATCCTTCACTGCAGCCACTCCATTTTTCGTGAAGTGAGCTCAGAAGTTCCATTCGCTGAAGCCCTCCTTCATCTTATCTACACCCTGACCTTGACAGAATAATCCCACTCCTACTCCAATAATGACTGATTTTTCCCCCTTATTTCTTGGCTCATTCAATCTCATTGTTTAACTGTCCAGGCTGGAATTCTTGTAATTTTACGTTTTTCTTTCAAAATTCTTACTCTTCACCTTCCACAACTGTCCTGGGTCTGTCATTTCTGCTTTTTCCAAATACTCTGAATTTATTTTGTAAGCTTCTTCCCACAACCACTTTCTCTCAGTCCTTAAGTAGACTCCATGCCTCCATTTTCACCTTGTACAGGCCTTCCCCCACTCTTAAACCAGGTTATTTCTAAAAATCATGGTTAAGTAAAAAAATTTTTACCAAGATACAGGACATATCCCACAATCTGGCAGCATTTATTATTCTTATTTTCACTCTTCCTGTTCAACACAATTTATAGTCTGTACTCTATGATGTTCTGTAATTCCCTAAAAATTTGTAATACTTTACATCATTCCTGGTTGCTCACTGCCTTTCTCCCCACAGGGAGATTATAACACCTGCTTATTCTTAAAAGACCTAGTTCTCTTACGAAGTATGTAGTACTCTTAAATATTGATGCCTACCTCATCAATTTTAGGCTTGGCCATGTGACCTCCTTTGGTAACACATGTGGAAGTGTTACACATCCCACATTTAAAGAGAAGCTGTGAACGTGATTGCTCAGAGTGGTTTGGCTCATCTTCTTGCTCTTTCTTTTTGCAGGAGAGTGCAAATGTCTCACACTGGGCTGCTTCTTTAACCCAACCCCTGAGTGATCAAGTAGGAGAGCAGAGCGCACCAAGCCGACATCTCACCCATCCTTTGTTTGCACTTTCTCTTCACTCTAAGTATTTCTTTTCTCTTATAGCTATTTTTAATATGAAATTTATTTTCAAATTGGTTTCCATACAACATACTTCAAGCACTACTGAAAATCCTTTGTGACATTTTCCTTCAAGTCAAAATTCACAGCTTTTCCAACACCAATCACATTGTATATTAGAAGCATGAATTTCACAGTACCAATCACATTGCATTGTACTTGTTCATGTGTGTTTTTATCTCTTCAAACCCAGTATGACTTCTTAGGGCAAATAGTTTTTTTTAGTAACTTCCTTTGACGAACATTAATCCTGCCAAGTGCTGAAGTCCATAAAGTGTTCGAAACAAAAATTCCATAATTTTCTCAATTAACAATGCAGCATCTAACATCAAGTGAAGGAATAAATATTTACATATATCAGCTTCAGGGATTGGAAGTCTTTCAAAAGGAAAGATCTGTATGTTGTGAGTGCATTAACATGATTAAATGATTTATTTTGCCAACACTTATATAGCACTCACTATGTACTATGTATTGTTGCAAGATCTTTAAAATAACTTGTCTTAATCATCACAACAACCCTCTGAGATAGTCATTTTCAGATGAATGAGACAAAAATACAGAGTTTTAAGTTTGTCCAAGTATCCTGTAAATAGAGCACACATTTAAACATCAGCATTCCAATGTCAGAACCTATTGGTTAAATTGCACATCTCCCAGTAATTAACTTAGGACCTCACTTTACTCATTTTTAAAAATAAGGTGTAAAATCAGATATGGCCCATGTCAAAATTTCTGGCATTTAGGGGCTAAAGTTGAAATGCATTCCAGAAGCTATCAATTTTAATTTTCTGTATTAAATTTTAATTCTGGGGATAAGTTAGAGGTATCTTTGTCAGTTTTTCATGGGGCGGTGCACCTCTGAACAAGGTTAGACGGTGACCCCCCATCATCCCACATACATAGCCAGTTTGTCTCTTCAGGTTCACATGACTTCAGAGAACTCAGAAGTGGCCTCAAAACAAAATTGCTTCTGTTCAGTTCAACAAAAAAAATTATACAACTCGTTAATGGGTATGAACAATGTTATTTATTGACTGAATAGCAAAGGTTAAACACAAAATAAAAGATACAACAACTTGTGTGCTCTAAAAATTCACATATTCACAGAGAATTCTTGTGTGTGAATATCTATATTCCTAAAATGAATATCAAGGTGTTCATTTTTCAACATATTTTGAAATAAAGCCTATTTTATATGTACCCAGAAGCCAGAACATTTGAAAAGTCTCACACATTACAAGAAATGTAAGGTCATGGAACTGAGACTATTACTGTTGCCTCCTAGGAAATTAAAAATGTACTAGAACAAAAAGAAGAAATATCTTGATATTAAGAGAGCACTAAGAAGGAAACTGTAACCTGATCTACTTCCATGAGTGTGGGTGCCACTTTTGCTCATTGTACAAAAGTGATTTTCAAGCACAGAGTTGTGCATATTATAAAGAGAACTGTAGCAACATATATTTGAGGGATAAATGATTTTGTTAACTAAAAACAGTCTTAGGTCAGGTAAGTCATTTCTTTGTCTGGATTCAGTCCATTTTCCCTACTACTAATGTGTAATCTCTCTCATTTCACTACAAAGGAATTTTGCTAGTAATTAAGGGAACATGGGGAACATGTTATGTACGAAAGCTAACTAGTTGAGTAAATCAAATCAATGCTCTTTTTACCCCTAGGAGTCTAACTCCTATTCAAAGTAAGTTATTAGGTAAAATTTGGAACCACTCTTGCTTTAAGAGTAACCAATATTTAAAATATCTTTGAGACTTTGTCCTTTGTCCAGAAGACAATTATTGAAATTCATTACAATTGTTGGAAACCTGTGCCTATTTCCAACAAAATCTATATATATATATACACAACTACATGTAAACACTTTAAGCTTAGTGGAATACTTTTCTTTTTCTTCCCAACTTATTAGGGAAGATATATCAAATGTAATTAATTTGTTTTTATGTTGATCGCCTCTTCCGGATTCCTCCCATAAATAATCCTTAATTATATAGGATAGAGAAGAAATAATCTTAAATATAATTAACAATAGAAACAATGAGTTGGTTTGAAAAACTTTCTATGAAGGTCAATTGTTATTACTAGAATTTTCTGTTTTTTCATCCAAGGACCATTGGAAGACAAATATTGTATTTCCCTGTCAGCTCATGTTTGACTTTTGCCATTTATATAAATACAATGTAAAAAGTCATATAAGAGGTAATGGGTGCTTCCAGCTTTTCTGCTAACATAAGAAAGATGCAAGGGCTCTAATATTCCTAGTCATTGACATTTACAACTATGGGTTTGTTTTTAATACAGGGCAGTGAGCAATGTACTTAAGGCCTCAGAAAATGCTTTATGGCATATACTAAAGGTGAATCACTTTTTTACTAGATTTATTAGCTAGAGGAATTGCAATCTCAAGAGGAAATTTAGCTACTTTTAACCCAAGTAGTGCTTCTTCTAGTTATTTCCTCTCAAATTCTCAGCAGGACTCACGCATTCTAAATGTCCTATTCAGGGATCCTGATTTCTTTCCCCCAGCTGGTTTCTGCCACCTTGGGTACTGACAGAGTACTCATTAACAAACTAATTGATTTTTATTAATTATCTGTGGTATGATCTTTCCACTGTTTTCCCCCCTAGTATTTAAGCTTATTAACTGCAAACACGTGCGCACACGCGCGTACACACACACACCACACACACACACACACACACAGTCATAATTTGTCCCAAAAACTTTGGAATGAGAATAAACTCAAATACACAGATTGATTCCACAAATCAAAATGTTACTAGGAAAAACTAAGCTATTTTATGTTAAAATTCCACTAACAAAATTAGAGTTGTAAATATTAAACTAAAAATGAAACAATTGCAGAGAATACTAAAATGACTTTACAAATAACTTAGGTATTAGTTAAGATCAATAATACAGTTCTGATTGTATTTTTAAGAAAACTAATCAGAGGGAAGTGGAGAACAAACTCTCAGCAATGCAAGAGAATAAATTCTCAACACTTCAAGAGAACAGATACACTTCCATACTGTTTTTCTGAAGGGCTGTTGAGTCTTTAACAACAAATCAAGATGGAAGCCAATGTAAAATACATTGTTAAAATCGTAAGAAGAAATAAAGTTGTGAAAAATGTTCATCTAATAGCCTAAAACAAACACGATCTAATAGTACTGACTGAAAATATGGAAGTTGGAATAAAAGTCGCCTCTTTCTAGCTGTATGGATTTGGGGAAAGGTTTTTAAATTCTCAAAGCCTCAGCTTCCTTACTTGTGATATTGGGTTAGTAACAATAACTATCTTTTCAGGTTGTTATGTAATTAAAGGAGATGATGCTTGGTACCATTCCTAGCATATAGTAAAGGCTCAATGTATATTCATGTGCATTATCTGCCACATTTCCCTTTTAGTCCTGTATTTATTGATATGCTTGTTATTGCCAAGTTACCTTCTATTAACTTTAAAACATCATTCAAAATTGTTAATTTTAATCTGATATTTTGAGATTCTTACAGGGTCCAATAAAGATTTCATTATGCTGGTCCCTGCTTCCTCCAAACATACTTTCTTTCTCCTTTCTTAGTATTATGAACAGCACAGCCTATTTCCAGATTGGTATCATCTTTAGACTGTCACTGGATCCAAATGATTCTTCCACGTCAAAGTCCAGGCACTCTGTTATCCTCATCAGTTCCATAGCTTTACCCCAGGATATCAATTCCTTATTCCTGTACTATGACACTGTCTTCTTTCAAAACCTTGCAAACCTAGACAAAAAAAAAGCAACTACCCAACAGGAAAAAAATCTAGTGGCAAACACTCCTGGAGTTTCTCATAGGAATGGTCTAAAGAATCTTTACACACAGACATGTTATGTAACACTATCTACAAAGGCACAAAGACATTTAAAAAATGCAGACTATTTGGGGGGCATCTGGGACGCTCAGCCAGTTAAGCATCCGACTCTTGATTTTGGCTCAGGTAATGATCTCATGGTTCAATTCATGAGATCCAACTGCACGTGGGGCTATGCAAGGACAGCATGGACCTGCTTGGGATTCTCACTCTCCCACTTTGTCAGTCTCTCTGCCCCTCCCCCGATTGTGGGCATGCATGTATGCACACACATGCTCTGTCTCTCCCAAAATAAACCATTTTTAAAATGTGCACAATATTTGGGAAACATCCTGTAGCCGGGACAAGGATTCATTTAATGGGAAGATGGAGGCAGAAGAGCTGACAAGAACAATATGGCCAGTTTACAATTGTATATATAGGTTCTAAGAAGCTTCTCTTTTATATTGTTGGTTGATAGTACTTTAATTGTTTTTGTGGGTTCATACCTAATGACCCTCTTCCAGAAATGTACTTACCTACACTTCTACCCAGTTAGTCTTCTAGTGTTCCATGGACATCTGAAATCTATTCAGTGACCAGATTATGTATGTGTTCCTGCTTATGCAAGAGGAACCCAAGAAAAGATCCCGTCTCTGGGAAATATTCTAGTTCCAATCAAAGAAGGGAAATAGTTGAGAGAAGATTTTGCATCCAGGAGAAAAGCAAAGAGGCTATTCCAATAGCCCAGATTAACAAACTTAAGGGAATTTACCTTATTTGCCCATGTATACTTCCAAAGTACTTTTGTCACCTCTACATGCAGTGTTAACTCATTAACAAGCGTGTGTCCTTAACTAAAATGAAAGCTTTTCCATTCCAGTTAATTTAGGTTTGCTATACAGAATGCTTTTACAAGGTTTAGGGTGTCAACAGTGAATGACTCAACCATCAAATATTGGGGATACATCTGTCACAGCAACAGACTTTGGCAGGTGATTCAAAGTAGGGAGTGAAGGAACCAAATTAGCTAAGAATCCCAATGTTTGTACCTTGAAGAGAAGCAACAGTTTGAGGATTGAGTTTTGGCAGACAATATAAATGTTACTTTTCAAATGCAGGGGGTGCACCTGTTCTGGTGGAAATGAAGGTAACATGTTCAGGAGAAAAGCAGATACAAGAGAAATAGAATCTGTCATACTAGTAAATGGACAGTAGGTGATGTATTGCCACTGGATAAGATCCAAAAGGGACGAGAAAAGAAGCACATACATACAAAAAATTCAAATAAAAACACGCAAAAACTATAAATTGTTTATTTGTAGAGCTGATGGAAAAGATGGAGCCAGAAAAAGACAACTGAGCAAAAAATCCTGAGGACAATAGGAATGATAAGCAACCAAGAAACTGGCAGTTCTAAAAAGTAGAGGTGATTTCCCCCCATTATTCAGTAAACAAAGACCCATCGTCTAACAAGAACGGAAATGATTGGCATTGTAGTTCACAAACTTTCTTGTACATGTTTACTTCTAGAGGGAAAGGTAAAAACAAATGAAACCATTTTTTTAAGAACTGCATAAAATTTCAAGAATGTGTAATCAAATAGTGCTAAGGTTCAACTTTGCAAACCAGTAAAAATTTTTGTGTATCAAGGTAATCACGTTGTGATTACAAAAAGTGATAGGAAGTTAACAGTATAGCTAAACAGGGTGTATAAAAAAAATCATAGCTTTCAGGGTTATGATGTTATTATGAGCTTCAAGGGGGTTTTGCTTGTGTTTTTTTGGAAGATGTAACAAGATTATTATACAATCTGTAAATTATCATCTGTGGTATTCCTGAACTTCCATTTTCTACCTTACTAGGAAGGTTTCCTCTGTGATAAACTGTGGGATTTAATGAAGTCATGCTAATAGGAGTAAGCTCAAATCCTGGTGAGAATCCTAGAATAGCAAAGAGGAAAATCAATGATTCTAACTAGTTAGCGCTTTTGAAAAATGTTCACTTGGGCAGGGAGCAAGGGAATTAGATATATACCTTTGTGCTTTTATCCTTGTAGGTCAGTTAATAGTCCTATCACAGGTCCAGTAGGATTGGATTCTATTTTATATAGGAACACTCATCAAGTGATATATTGCTATTTAAATTCTAGCACCACATTTTGTTCTTCACTGTGCTTGATTTGAAAGTAAATTTACTACCCATAAAAATAAGCTGATGACAGTGACTGCCCAGAAAGACTGTTATTTACCTTTTTCTCTGTGCATCTCAGTTTCAGACAGAAAACATTAAATGAAAGGGTGTTGAAGTATTTTGAGAAAGAGAGAGACAAAGTAAATGAAATAATCATTTTATAAGCCACTTTATAATTGCAAGCGTTTTCAGTGATTTTTTTGTCCTTTCTATTTAAAGATAGGCACCATAGAAGACTGAAAATTCAGCAATTTGGGGGAGACTTCTTAAGCTAAGAGTGATGACTAAATTATTTCTCTGAAGGATTTGTCAAGAGATGAAAACATTCTGACCCCAATACCACAAAGTCAACTTCAGAAAGCCAAAAAGAATTGCCTTAGATCTCTGTGACATCTGCAGGACCCTTTTCTGCCTTCCAGCTATCCAGCAGTGTGATGGCTGCAATCCAAACAGTGGAATTATTGTCCTGCACAGCTCATCTTCAGAGTAAAGTTTCTCATGATATAATTTTTAGTGTGCACGATGTCTGAGTCAATTCCAGTGATCAGAGACATCACAATTTCAGCACAATTTTAGGCACACTGCAATTGTACAATACTTTTTTTTCCCTCATCTTCTCAAAAAGCATAAAGTTTGTTCAGGAACTATTATCATGAATCAACAAATTTTTAGAATGTATATCCATAGATACACATCTATTATATGTAACCTATGTTACTTAGTCAGCACTTTGTTTTTCAATAGAAACCCCAAAATACTCTTTAATAGTTTTATAATATCAGATTCATTTTATTTCTTTACTGGAGTTTATCAGCCACATCCTAACAGCTATGCCCTAGAAAGTCTCCTTACGGTAACCTACGTGAGAGCTCGACTAGAAGGATATCAAACCAAGTAGCCATGTAAGAATGAAGAAACCCCTCATTTCTAGAGTTCCTCTTTTAGAGAGCTGTGTGATGAGAATGAGCAATTTGAGTAGAAAGCATCTTAAACTCAGCAGCCGGAGTGTATTAGACACAATGCTATCAGGGAAAATGGAATGGATTCAGAACACTTACTTTTTCTAGGTGTTTAATTTTTATATACTGAAATAATATTTGGAGTGTAACTTTATTTTATAAAACACTAACTTTGAGGATGTAACTTACCATTCGTTTTCTACTTCCACAAATTTTTATTTTTGGTTTTCCTGATAATATTCAACTATTATCAATAGTATTTCACCTCATTTAGGGAAAATCTGCAAGAACAATTTTCCATGAAGGAATTTTAAAAGATGTGATACTTATTAACAAGTCAATGTTTGTGAATAATTGCTAGAGATGTAAAAAGGGGGTTTTGGGGGGGATGTATATGTGGGGGGGGGGGGAAGACTCCAACATTTTGTTTTTAGATCTTACTACTGAAACTATTTGTAGGGTAACATGCACTTCTGCAGTTCTGTGTAGGATAATTTTTCCAAGTGAATTGGAATTCAGTGGATCTGTACAGACAAGCTGAAATAAAAGTTTACTGGATTTTTCTTTTTACTCGGCTTCCAAATACTTAGCCATTTAGTCCATCATCGAAGAAAACACCAGTCTGATACATTGAATTCCAAGCAAGCAAATGTGATCAATTACACAAGAACAGTGTAGAGGGGTAGACTAGGATGTCTAAGTACCTGTGCTTGTGGTTTGAAGAGGAAAAAAGTCATCAAGGAAGGGCACCTAAGCAATTAGTGTAATCCATTTAGGAAAAACGATCTTGTTCTATTAAGCAGGAATATTCTTTGCTAGTTTTTAAAGCAAATACTAAGGTAATAATCTTGATTTTCATCCACTAACAGTTCTGTTCAGAATTTACTCCCAGTATCAAAAGTCCCATCAATTTTATAAAAGGTTCTGTGTAGAATGGATGGATCCTAGAGATTTAAGCCACTAGCCCTTTTATAGACTAAGGGAGTCACTTTTTTTTTTTTTTAAGTACCTGTAAGTTTTCAATTTACTCTTATCAGATGCGAAATACATTAGCCCAAAACTGATATAGATGCCTTCTGAACGCTGTCTATAGCCTTCAAGAACTACATGCTAACCCTCACCTTAAGGATTTGGCCACAAACATCTTTGTTCCTTACATAAGCCAATGAAGTACACGATTACATCTGTGGCATTCCATGGAGCTCTTCTAAAATGTCCAGAGTAACAATTCGGCTTTGGTTCACCTCTTTTTGTACATTAAAACAAACACCACACGGTCTATATTCTCTTTTAACTGTTGTATATACTTCCAAATATCACAGCTCAAGTACCACCCAGATATAAATCTTAGGATCATTCATCTTAGACTGTATGTCAATGTGTTGAATAATTATCAAATACTTTAATACTCACATTCAACTTCTTTTTCTTATCATATACAGGTATATTGGCTTTGATTATTAATAGAATACCATTTTTGGAGGCAATTTTAAATTTGATTTCTTAGTCTATTTAATTATGTGTAAGAATGGAACATTCTTTATAAAATATTCTATACTTGGAAAAGAAAAAGCCAGTTACTTTTTATCAAATAGTCAGAGACAGGTAAGACACCTGTATTTGAAGAACACATTTTAAAAATTTCTTAACAAAAAATCTGTTATTTCCTAGTTACTTTGCCAAGCAATTTAAATATACTAAAAGTAGGACAATATTTCTTAATAAAAAATAGTTGACATAGAAGGTTGCAAAAATCTCATTTTATGAAAATAATGGGTGAGAGTAATAAAATCTACAGAAAGAAAAATAAAATTAAGTG